>NC_079453.1:33566216-33731216 GCF_903798145.1 Danio aesculapii | reverse complement strand
AAGTCAATAAATACAAGTTTCAAACATTTTTCAAAATATCTTCTTTTGTGTTTAACAGAATAAAGGAAACCCATAAAGGTTTAAAACAAGTAAAGCGTGAGTAAAATTGACAGATTTCAGTTAACTCTTTCAGTTAACTCTTAGCTAACAGCTAATTTCAAACTCTTCATGCTACTGTGTTATTTAAGTTGTGTATAGCTGGTGAGTTTTCTCTGCAGGATGACGTAGAGCGGTGGTCAGATCTCGCTGCGTCTGGCTAATCTGATGGCGGTGATGATCTGAGCGGAACAGCAGCTGAGCGCCACTTCATAACCTGCAGTAATCAATCACTGTCCTCACGAACAATCTGTGATCCCTCGTGTGCCGTTTGAAAGGGGAAAATGGTGAATTTGTTCTGTACAGCTATTGGGTAGCAAAGCAGTTCAATAAATGGCAGCAGGGTGATTATTCATGGAGCAGTGTAGTGTGACTGATGTGACTGCAGCAGCAGCACTTCCTGGAACTGAGAATGACTGAGAATGGTTTCAGAGAACCTGAGCCTGTGCATGAAGGAGAGAGAGAGAGAGAGAGAGAGAGAGAGATAGAGATAGAGATAGAGAGAGGTTGCAACATTTTTTAGTCCTTTTAAGTGATTCAGCACAATTTCACTTAAACCCACCACAATGTGTCAGCCGAGCATGACTATACAATCAGAATTTTTTCATATTTACTGTACACTCACTGGCCACTTTATTAGGTACAGCTTACTAGTAGCCTACCATCTTGGGCCCCCTTTTGCCTTCAGAACTGCCCTAATCCTACGTAGATTCAACAAGGTACTGTAAATATTCCTCAGAGAGTTTGGTCCATATTGGCATGATAGCATACCGCAGTTGCTGAAGATTTGTCGGCTGCACATCTATGATCCGAATCCACCACCTCCCACAGGTGCTCTATTGGATTAAGTCCTGGTAACTGTGGAGGCCATTTGAGTAAAGTGAATTCCTTGTCATGTTCAAGAAACCAGCCTGAGATGATTGCCGCTTTATGACATGACACATTATCCTGCTCGAAGTAGCTATCAGAAGATGGGTACACTGGTCATAAAGGGATGGACATGGTCAGCAACAATACTCAGGTAGGCTGTGGCATTGACACGATGCTCAGTTGTTACAAATGGGCCCAAAGTGTGCCAAGAAAATATCCCTCACACCAATATGTTACCACCACCAGCCTGAACCGTTGATACAAGGCAGGATGGATTGTTGTTGACGCCAAACTCCGACCCTACCATCTTAATGTCGTAGCAGAAATCGAGACTCATCAGATCAGGCAATGTTTTACCCAATCTTCTATGGTCCAATTGTGGTGAGCCTGTGTGAAGTGTAGCCTCTGTTTCCTGTTCTTAGCTTACAGGAGTGGCACCTGGTGTGATCTTCTGCTGCTGTAGCCCATCTGCCTCAAGGTTGGACATGTTGTGCATTCAGAGATGCTCTTCTGCATACCTCTGTTGTAATGAGTGATTATTTGAGTTACTGTTGCCTTCCTATCAGCTCGAACCAGTCTGGCCATTCTCCTCTGACCTCTGGCATCAACAAGGCATTTGTGCCCACAGAACTGCCACTCACTGGATATTTTCACTTTTTCAGACCATTCTCTGTAAACCCTAGAGTTGGTTGTGCATGAAAATTCCAGTACATCAGCAGTTTCTGAAATACTCAAATGAGCCCGTCTGGCACCAACAACCATGCCACTTTCAAAGTCACTTATATCACCTTTCTTCCCCATTCTGATGCTCGGTATGAACTGCAGCAAATCGTCTTGACCATGATTGGCTGATTAGAAATTTGCGTTAACTAGCAGTTGGACAGGTGTACCTAATAAAGTATCTGGTGAGTGTATACTATTTATTATAAATATGGAATTTTTTTTCTTCTACTTGTATTTGGTATTTCTTTCTTTATTACTTATTTTATTCTAATGTGTATTTATTAAATTGTTTAAATTATTTCAATACTTTTTTGAGATTTATTCATTCATTCATTTTCATTTTGGCTTAGTCCCTTTTTTATTCCGGGGTCGCCAAAGTGGAATGAATCGCCAACTTATCCAGCACATGTTTTTACACAGCGAATGCCCTTCCAGCTGCAACCCATCCCTGGGAAACATCCATACACACACATTCACACTCATACACTATGGACAATTTAGCTTACCCAAATGACCACATAGTAAATTGGAACAGTGTAGTTCAGTTTGTAGTGTTTAAGTTAAGTTCAGTTTAGCTCAGTTCAGTGTGGTTTAATAATCACTACTGAGAGTCCAAATACTGAAGAGCAAATCTAACGATGCGCAGCTCTACAGATCTCGAACCATGCAAGCCAGTGGCGACAGCGGAGAGGGAAAAAAACTTCACTAATGGCGAAAGTGAAGAAAAAAAAACCTTGAGAGAAACCAGACTCAGTTGGGCACGACCATTTTAATTTCTTCACTGGCCATAGGTCTTGTGCAGAGCTGCAGTCTCAGCGGCGGAGGCTGGAAGCTGGCCTCAGCGAAGACTTGTCTGTCCCTGGAGCATCACAGGAATCAGTCTCATGTTCTCCACTCCTCCATGACCACCACAGTAGCTGCTCAGGATACGGCCCGGTCCAGGATATGGAAACCTTGGGATCATCTCGTCGTTGGTCTTAGATTGAATCAGTGACTCTGCATAGTCTGAGGGCCTCGGGAAGAGTATCCCCAGGTGGAAATGGAGAATAAAGAGAATAATAATTGTAGCTGCTGTTCATAGTGTATATAAACAAGGTGCAGAAACCTGTGTGGAAACCCGCTAAGTGGTGCACTGAGTGTATGCTTTACTAAACAGATAGGTCTTTAATCTAGTTTTGAATTGGGAGTGTGTGTCTGAGCCTCGGACGTTATCAGGAAGGCTATTCCAGAGTTTAGGAGCCATAAATGAGAAGGCTTAACCTCCTTTACTCGACTTTGCTATACAAGGTACTACCAGAAGCCCTGAGTTTTGAGATCTTTATGCGAGATCTTGAGATCTTTGAGATCTTTTTAAATGACAAACCTTACACCAGGGGTGTCCAAACTCAGTCCTGGAGGGCCGGCGTCCTGCATATTTTAGTTCCAACCCCAATTAAACACTCCTGAACCAGCTAATTAAGCTCTTTCTAGGTATACAAAAACCTCCAGGCAGGTGTGTTGAAGGAAGTTGGAGCTAAACTATGCAGGACACCGGCTCTCCAGATAATGTCAGCGATTATTTAAAACAGGATTATAATGATGCACAGGTGTTTGTAGCTCCGCCCATTTTCGAATAGACCACAATTTTTTTGCATTTAAAGCAACAGTCACCAAAATTTGGAGCACAGCCTAAAAGGGTAGTTTAAAAGAGTTATAAAAATTATTTGTGTAGTATTTTGAGCTGAAACTTCACATACACACTCACTTATTTTACATCTTGTAAAAATGGGCATATTAGGTCTCCTTTAATTAGAAAAGTGTGTGAAAATATGTATTATAAAGACTCCTTATTTCATTCAGAGCAAGTATTACTGGACTGTATTTATCATCCACTTGATATGGACTCAAGGAAGTTCATTCATTACAGTGAATATGTGACAGTTTAATGGGTCTAAATATGTTTTAGTTATAATATATCTGAGTGCATGCTTAGTTGGGTTACAGGGCCAGGAGAATAGAACTAGAACTAGGTTAGGGCTGATTTTAGGCCAATCCATTAAAACAAGGCTGTCACACATACTGTTTGTTTTAGAAAGTGATTTCCTCAACATGTCTTGTCCCCGAAGGTTGACCTGCAGAGGACCTTCACATTCCGGAACTCAAAGCAGACGTACAATGGCATCCCAATCATTGCTGCTAACATGGACACCACCGGCACTTTTGAGATAGCGCAGGTGCTCAGCAAGGTGAGAGCTTATTTAAACAAAGCACAGTAAGTGATGAAATGCAGCGCCGCCGTCTGAAATACAACCCAGAGAAAGTCTTGTTTTACTATGTTTTATCTCTGTGATTATCAAGATCTCACTGAAACATAATTAGCTGTGTCCTGTTTCCACGCGCTGGGATCAAGAGGCTCTTATATCTCTGTCTGTCTCGGTGCCAGACGTGTCTCTCTGCTTTGTCTTTCAGCACACGCTCTTCACAGCCATCCAGAAGCACTACTCCCTAGAGGAGTGGAAGACTTTTGCAGCCAATCATCCAGAGTGCCTTGAGGTGAATGGACAGAAATGACTTTCCTGCCTTGTTTAATCAAAAGCTGTTTAATTAAGTCGTACAGTCACATTGGAACATTTCAGAAACCAAGATAAAAGATTATCTGTCCATTTTTTGCAGGACTAGTTCTGAAAGTGTTTTTTTTTTTCATAAATTTTTTTCTGTAGGGGTAGAAATTTAAATTTAAATTTAAATTCATAGCCCTTTTTTTTAAGGGGCTATGAAACCTCCCCTCCTTTGGTTCAAGTCTACCTTACAATTTTTTCAAAAAAAAGCATCATAATGGGTGTGGAGCGCTGCGAGCAGAGGAAGGAGTGGGCGTGGCCGGCAGAGCAAGGGGAGAAAGAGGGAAGCGAACAACTGTTGTTAGTTGGCTCACAAAATGAGACCCAAATCGTAAGGAGACCCATAATTTTATAGTTTAAAAAGTTAAAATGCAAAGAAATAAACAGTTATTTAATGTCCTGCTACATATGTTATTCGTAATTTCATATACACATAACCACAATTATAAAGATAATCATGAAAACACTATAAAAGAGGAGAACTTCTCTCCTACTGAATCCACGGGTGTCAATGCAGACACAATGGATAGCAGTGCAGCAGGTCTCTTTCCCTATCTATTTCAACCATTAACTTTCCCGGTAATCTGGAGGATTTTAAAAATAGGGGAACACTAAAGTACGGCTATAGGTGATGTGTCTGAATGGTAACATACTCAACTGATAAAAGACAAAGTCCGCCATTCTCCAATTCTCGTACAGCTCTCCCGACAAAAATGCTTGCTGCAAACCAACAGCTTCGCTTTATCGGCCTGGACGGCATCTCGAGGAAAAACATGCAACAAACCCTGTGACTCATGGAAGCAAACACATAACATTACGTCCCTTCATGAAAAGCTAAATACTGCTTCCCATGCGCGGATGCGGTCTCACCCAGTTATTGGGTCTCACTGCTTGGCAGGTCTGTCTTGCCTTTGGAAAGCACGTGCTCTCATGGATAATTAAAAAGCAGGGTCTTCTCATAGGATAAGAAAACTCCGCTACAAATAATAATAAACATCACTCCACTAGCAGATTCACGCTACGCCACTGATTTTGATCCCGCCCCAATAATTATTTTAAACCTGGAAGATTAAATTAGCTGACAAAAGCTTCCCACAAGTGTTTTCCCCACAATTAAAGCTGACAGGTGCTAACATTGTCTTAACTGAGGCTCAGCTCACACAAATCTGTTAAAATCTCAAAAAAGTACTCCAGGGTTTGTTGAACCTTTAACAGAATTTTTACACTTCAAAATCTAAACCTTGCTTGTTTACTTTGAAGTCCCTACTTATTTAAAATGAGCTGAAACAATGCAATTATTGAGCAATTATTCGTTGTTCAATCAACTTAAAATGGTAAAAACCATTAAGTTAACTTAACTGATTTGTGTTGGAATGACATGAAGTGATTGTGTGGAAACCAGCATTTTTACAGTGTTTCTGGGCCAGACAGAATCTGTGGCCTTTTTTTTTTGGCATTTCTGTGCAGAATTTTGTTAATTAAAATAATAATACAAAATAAGTAAAATAAAAAATCTGCTGATTTATGTGGAATGATTTTAAGAGAATAGGAACTAAAAATGTAACATAAATTATAGTAAAAAAATATTTTATTATTTCTTAAGGTTTACTATGCAAATCCAATTAGAATCACAGTCTCTCATATAATATATCTACTAAAAGACAAAAAATATTACTTTACACAGTATATTGTAAATAAATTATATAAGCATTTGCATATCAGTCAATAATATTACTGAAATCAATATAAAAACTGAATAAATATTTATGCACATTTACATAAAAATATCGGTTAATTGATCGTTTCCGTATTTTGTCATTCACCAGTCTTTTCCCTTTATTTGTGGTTGTGAATTGGATTATTGATCTCTGCTGTCAACTTTTGATGTGGAAAATTCAACTCTTCAGTTTAACAAAGTTTAACTGATTTCTGCGGGCTTAGAAGTCATAATTACAGGGCTGGATTTAATGATTTGGGGGCTTTAAGCAATTCCAGCCATGGGGCTTAACAGTCCTAATATGCACCTGTCTTTTTCTTATGTCACTCAATCTGCTTTTATAATTTTATTTTCTTAAAATAAAAAAAACTAAAAATAATAAAATAAACTATTTAATTTTCATCTCATTTGACTGCTCCATAATTTGGGGTGGGGTACAAATTTGCATGGACGTATTAATAATGCATTAAGAATTTAATTGTTAGACCCTCACCACCAAAACAGGATAGAATCCTGTGTTATATACAATTTTATGTAAAATAAAAGGTATTTATTGGGAGCCTCCAAATTTCTTAGGGCCCTAAGCGGCTGCTTACCTCGCTTATTGGTTAAATCCGCTCCTTGAACCAAACCAACCAGCTTCAAGGAGAATCACAACATTGCAAGTTGGTTTGTAGCCAACAATATGAATATTGGATTAAAAGACAAGCGAACAAGACTGTGTTTATGGCTTTAAAGGACAAAGGACAAATCTACGAAGCACTGTGAAAGATATAATCGAAAATAGAAACAACTTAGAAATATAAACAATATCACTAGTCTCTCGCAGTGATCTCTCTTCTGTGATCTTGCTTCACTCTTCCTCAGTTTGGTGACTATCCTCTCTCCTCATCTCCAGCATGTGGCTGCCAGCTCAGGCAGTGGAGCAGCAGATCTGGAGAAACTCTGCAGCATCCTGGAGGCCATTCCTCTCATTCAGTACATCTGCCTGGACGTGGCCAACGGATACTCCGAACACTTTGTGGAGTTTGTAAAAAGAGTTCGAGAAAGGTTTCCCAAGCACACCATCATGGTGAGATGTAACAATCGATGAATCCATTAAATGAGAACATCATTGTGTTTCTTGAACTACAAATGCCATGTAACACAAAGATCTGGACTATACAGGCAGGGAATGTGGTGACAGGAGAAATGGTGGAGGAACTCATCCTGTCTGGAGCTGATATTATTAAAGTGGGCATTGGGCCAGGTATCATTTTTGATTTCCCAAAATTACTAAACTACTTTCTGTCAAAATCAGTCAATATTGTGGAGCATGTGTCTTGACGTTATGATCTGCAGGCTCAGTGTGCACCACACGCATTAAGACCGGTGTGGGTTATCCTCAGCTGAGCGCTGTTATCGAATGTGCTGACTCAGCCCATGGACTGAAAGGACACATCATCTCCGTGAGTCTCTTGACATTTTCTGCATGAGGCCATATTTATAATGGAAAACATGCATTTGCAATACATGCACTCATCGGCCACTTTATTAGGTACACTGAGTTGAAGCTTCTTTTTCTTCAAGGTATTGATTTACTGTGCTAAATACTTTCTCAGACATTTTGGTCCATCTTGACACACAGATTTGTTGGCTGCATATCCATTATTCGAATCTCCAGTTCCAGCTGATCTGTTGAGAGAACTCAATGTCATGTTTAAGAAACATTTGAGACGATTCAAGCTTGTATTATAAAGTGTTGTCCTGCTGGGAGTAACCATCACAAAATGGGTTTATTGTGGTGGTCATAAAGGGATTGTCATGGTTGGAAACAATACTCGAGTAGGTTGTGATATTTATACTATGCTTTGTTTGTACTAAGAGGCCCAAAGTTTGGCAAGAAAATCTTACCTATGTTTTTTTGTACCTTCATCTTACCTTCATTTATCATCCTGAACCATTGACACAAGGCACAATGGATGCATGCTTTCATGTTGTTTATGCCAAATTCTGACCCTACCATCTGGATGATGCAGCAGAAATCAAGACTCATCACAAGCAAACCTAAAACTGTTCGTTCTGCTCTCTGGCGTGTCAATAACCTTATTATAAAGGTTTAATTGTAAACCCTAGAAATGGTTATGCGCTAATTATTTTAGTTGATCAGGAGATTTTGAAGTATTAGACCACCGGAGCCATTTTTTGAAAGTTAATTTTTTAAGTTTTAACATTAATTGTTGGTGTTTTGTTGTGATTTTGTTCTTCAATTTGAATATGAACGTCATAATCGTGTGGAAATAGAACTGCAGTAAGCCGCAAAAACGGGTCAGACACAATATTTGACCACTTCATGTATTGTTTGGCGATATATGATTGTTTCATCATGAATTTCGTTAAATATGATCATTTTTATCTTAATTTTGATGATTTTTTTGTTGGTAAATTGCCTTAATAATTAAATAAACAGATGAATCGAATGAAAACAAATGGAGTAAAGTTCGAAAAGGAAGCTTGTAACCATACTTCCACGGCCTCAGCACCACTCAATCCGGTGTCCTGACATTTTATCCTGCCAATCAGATTATGCTACCAACACGGTATTTAATGGTTCTGAGGTTGGGGTTAGAGATTAGGTAAGTTATGGTGATATTACAGCTTCATATCACACTACTCCACATTAAAATTTACACTGGTTGCAAATTATAATGGGTAGCATATTGCGTCATCAAAATGTGCTGCCTACTTTTTGACTGGGCTATAGGACAATCTGACAAGATAAGAGCACTGGCACCAATCGTCATGCCACATTTAGTTAGGGTTGTCACAATACTGGAATTCAGTTCCAATCGATACTGAATTTTTAAAAACGTCCATTTCCCGCTATCATTTGAGCGCTACTGAGCACGTTTCTATACAGCGCTGATTTACCATTGTGTTTACATGCTCAACAGAAATGATTGACTGTAAAGGTCATCAGTTCACTGAACTCTCTGCTGTTTACTGAGTGTAACCGCAGATCCAGGAACACTGGAGCATTTGTCATGTCAATCAGCTGGTTTGTCTATAAGCTGACATACGAGCGATTCGCTGATGAATCGTGGCTTAAATTCTCCAGTGTTCCTTTATCTGTGGTTGCACTCAGTAAACAGTGATGAGTTAACAGTCATTTCTGTTGAGCACGTGAACACTGGCAAATCAGCGCTGTTTAAGAACGTGCTCCCCTGCCTCCCAGCGCATAAATGTCAGTGGGAAATGGACATTTTTTTAAAATTCCAGTATCTTGCAATCCTACGTTCAGTCACATTAAATTAATTTCCTTATTTCCGATACTCAGTTTAAACTTCAGCAGATCCTCTTCATGACTTCTGCATGCCTAAATGGATTTGCTGATATTTGCATTAACGAAGAGCTGAAAAGGTGTAGCTAATCGTAAAGTGGCCCGGTGAGTGTAGCCTATTGTAGGTTTACAGTTGGGAACCCACAAACCAATTACAACACATTACCACAAGAGGGCACCATCATCAATTCTATTACATTGTTTACTTACCTTCTCAGTTTGACGCTAAGGCTTTGTTAAAAGTCAAACTAGCTCCTTATTACATCATATTTTACACGCTGTCATAATAAGAACGGAGCGAGTGATTGTATATTTATGTAGGCCATCATCACCCTGGTTCTCTCAACAGCATTTCTGCTTTAGCTCTTGGATATTGCAGAAAATAAGCTGTGACCAACGTCTAACGTTAACCAGTTTTGTTCAAACCTAAAGCTTTCGAGAAATGGCTAATAAAACGATACGTTGTCATCGTTTCTGAGTTTTGACAGCAAATGTAATCCCCGCAACACTATTATTAATTATGTTATTTAAGAAAATACCTGTTCAAGTAACTTATATTTTAAATGTAATCCCCGCAACACTATTATTAATAATGTTATTTAAAAAAACTGTTCAAGTAACTTATGTTTTAAATGTAATACCCGCAACACTGTTATTAATAATGTTATTTAAAAAAAATAACTGTTCAAGTAACTAATATTTTAAATGTAATACCCGCAACACTATTATTAATAATGTTATTTAAAAAAAAACTGTTCAAGTAACTTATATTTTAATCCATCAAAATGCACAATCAAATTACACAATTACACTCAGATGTGCATTTTGTGGAAATTGTTCCAACAGCTTTGTAAAATGTAAATGTACCTTTCAACTGTTCAGTGTTTTATGACTATATAGCAAATAAACTTTTCCCTTCTCTAGGATGGAGGCTGCAGCTGCCCCGGGGATGTTGCCAAAGCTTTTGGTGAGTTCAGTTTCTGTGGTTTAATGTTTCCAACAACCAGTGTATAAAACCCAATACAGCAGCCATTCCAGTATACAACAGTAATCTGTCTAATAATGCCTTTTACCTCAGGTGCTGGGGCAGATTTCGTCATGCTGGGAGGAATGTTAGCAGGACATGATCAATGCGCTGGTGAAGTCATTGAGAAAGATGGAAAGAAGTTTAAGCTGTTTTATGGCATGAGTTCAGACACTGCAATGAAGAAGTACGTCGGAGGGGTTGCAGAGTACAGGTGAGGATGTTTTCATGCATTTATAATACATATTTATAGCTAATAATTTTGAGGTTTCAGTCCATTTGTCAAAGGAGAGCTTTAAAACAACAACACGGTATGTACATGTGATTTCAGGGCATCTGAGGGCAGGACGGTCCAGGTGCCCTACAAAGGTGACGTGGAAAACACCATCAGGGACATCTTGGGTGGCTTGCGCTCCACCTGCACATATGTAGGAGCTGCCAAACTCAAAGAACTGAGCCGCAGGACGACCTTCATCAGAGTCACGCAGCAGTCTAGCCACATGTTCTCCTAAACATGCATCGCTGAAAACATGTAATTTACCAACACAGATTCAGCTGTAAAGTAATACACACATACTCTTAAAAACAAAGGTTCCAAAAGAGAGTTTTCATGGTGATAGCATAGAAGAACAATTTTTGTCTCCCCAAAGAACTTTGTAGTGGAAAGTTGTTGTTTTTTCATAGTGTAAAGAACATTTTAAAGATAAAAACCTGGTCATTATGACATATGACAATGTAAATATTAAGTGTAAGTGAAATGGTAAGGACTTTTATGGCACTATATATGCTGGAGGTTGTACATATGTCCATTTAAAATATTAGCGATATAATAAGTCCTTGAGTAAGTCCTTGTCCATGAAAGAGTGGGAACCCTGCTTTAATAAACAGTTGCCTAAAAGGATCTTAGCGAAATTATAAATGGTTCTACACTAGTGCTGTAAAACTATGAAGCCAGATCAGTCTGAAAAATAATATATTTAAAAATAAAATCTATACATTCACAAAACAATTAACGTTTACAAAATCCAATTCATACATTTGTAAACACACAATTCATAAATTCACAAGAGAAAACCATAAATATTTTCGAGAAATTAATTTGATTTGCAACTTTTTTTTTGAGTTTACAATGGTAAAACTGTAAACAAATGGTAAATGGTTTGATTTGCGTATTTTTTTAATTGTTTTTAAGTTCCGAATTAGATTTGCATATTGAATAATTTTTTTTTTAATTTACGAATTGAATTTGCGTATTTCTGAATATTTTTTTGAACTTAAAAATTGTATTTGCGTAATTTTGAATCAGTTTTTAAATTTACGAATTGGATTTGCGTATTTTTGAAGTGTTATTTGAATTTGCGAGTTGAATTTGCATATTTCTGAATCCTGTTTTGAATTTCGGAGTTTGATTTTGCGTATTGAATTGATTTTTTTGAATTTACGAATTGGATTTGTGTCTTTTATCGTTTTTTTGTAATTGACAGATTTGCGTATTTTGAAATAGTTTTTCTGATTTCACGAATTGGATTTGCATATTTTTTAATTGGATTTTGAATTTACAAATTGAATATGCATATTTTAATTTTTTTTTAAATGTATGAATTGAATTTGTGTATTTTTAAATAAAATTTTGAACATACAAATTGGATTTTGTAAATGTGTGTTGTGGATGGATAAATGTTATTTTGTAAATGTATTATTTTTGAGACTGATCTGGCTCCATATAAAACTCCTCTTTTAGAACCTTTCATTTTAAGAGCAGTGATGCACCAAGCTGACAGTCACCCATCAGGCAACATCAGTGAGTGTTGATGGCAATTGGCTTCCGGGTCATCAATGAGAAATTAAGAAACCAATACAGCAGACAGAAGGCTATTCTAATGTTATGTCATCTAAGTACATGTAGAAAGCGATCAGCATTATATGCAAAAATAACAATCATTCGACATGAGGTAACAACAATCCACTTCATCACCCGTATTTTTTTTTTATCTTTACATCAACTTGGTGTGTCTTTGCCTTAAGAGTGTACTGCATATAATTAATCCGGGTGGACTGTCCCTTTAAATGACAGTCCAGGCATTTATGAGAAAAGACATATACATCAACATATCCATTTGTCTTCCATTTTTTTTTCTTTAGCATCATACATAACACTATAACATCGAGGGAGACCCCATAGATAACTCTTTTGCTCAGGAATCTTGCTGCACACCAATACATTTCTTTGGAAACCCACTAAATGTTGCAGCATGGCTCAGTTTTGTTCAAGTTCTCTAATGGGTCTGCATGAGACACAATAAGGAAGCATCCTATAAGCCTCTCGACAGGACAATAGTGAGGCGAGATGATTCATTCTTTGTAATTATGCAACTCCCTCATGTGAAAGAAATGCATGTTTGTGGAGAACTTACACATTAGCAGTCTCCTCCGCCACGTATAAGCTAAGCCCCGTGTGCCGTACTGTACGTTTGAGTTGATTTGAGCAGTGATTGGTGCATTGTGTGCTGTTGTGAAGTGTTTCTGCTGGCCTGCTTCCTTTGTGATTGTACGGTGGGTGCGGTGGGATGTCATATCAGACCAGAGGAATGTGAAAACTGCTGCACCTCTTTCTACAACATGCCTTGTGCAGTTTTGATGATGAGGTGGAAGTACTTTATTAAATGTGTCGAATATTAAATAAGGATGAATAAAAATCTGAACAAAGATTAACATATACCTTTCTGTCTTTGTGATCAAATGTTATTTTGAGGTAAAAACTAAATTGCGTTAATATAAATCATGTAACCCCGCCAAAAAGTATTGAAGGCCATCAATGATGAAAATCAACTTGTGTAGATATAGTGTCCACTGTCACAGTGGAGTGATAGAAACACAAGTCTCTTTTTTTTTAATTTTCTGACGTTAAAATAGGACCCAAATCCCAGTGGTTTTGAGGCCCACCACAACGTTACGTAGGAGGGTGGTTTTCCCTGCCCACCGATTGATTGACAGGTGCCATGTTCCTATATTAACATGAATACACACGTCCACAGAACATTTTTATTATTTTTTTTTTTTTTTCAAATAAACTGGGATTAAAATATTTGTTATAACTCTCTGTGAGTTTTATGTGTTCCAGTATATTCTTAAAAGGTTTTTAAAAACAGAGCATGTTTGTAATACTGTGACTTAAAACCAACACATATCAGTGTTTCAGAACCTACATTTTATAAAGTTAAAGAGGTTTAATATGTATTAATTATATTGTAAACCTTATCATTTTGTCGGAGGGCAGTAAGTGCACTATTCTGAGCTTCTGAATAGCTGTATTTAAATTTCTGTCGTGTTTCGTCTGGTGCAAACAGCCAAATTGCTCATCACTGCAAATCTCATCACGCTGTTTGTTAGAACGCGGGATTACAATGTAACCTGCTCACCTAATGTTTATGTTTGTAATATTTACAGTTGAGGTCAAAATGATTAGCCTCCGCTGAATTATTAGCCCCCGTTTATTTTTTTTCCCCAATTTCTGTTTAACGGAGAAGATTTTTTCAGCACATTTCTAAACAGAATAGCTTAATAACTCATCTCTAATAACTGATTTATTTTATCTTTGCCATGATGACAGTAAATAATATATGGCTAGATATTTTTCAAGACACTTCTATACAGCTTAAAGTGACAATTAAAGGCGTAACTAGGTTAATTAGGTTAACTAGGCAGGTTAGGGTAATTAGGCAAGTTATTGTATAATGATGGTTTGTTCTGTAGACTACTGAAAAAAAATATAGCTTAAAGCAGCTAAACATTTTGAACTTAAAATGATTAATAAAAAATTAAAAACTGCTTTTATTCTAGCCAAAATAAAACAAATAAGACTTTCTCCAGAAGAAAAAAACATCATCAGACATACTGTGAAAATTTCTTTGCTCTGTTAAACATAATTTGGGAAACATTTAAAATCAAATAAAATCAAAGGAGGGCTAATAATTCTGACTTCAACTGTATGTTATTTGCTAATTAATAACCACCTCATGTGGAAATCTGAATCTGCATCTCATTTAAGAGTCTGTTACTGTCCACTGGAGGTTGCATTTCGATCACAGACGCACAGCCTTTCTGACTGACAATGAAATATGCTGTTTTTTATCAAGGCAACCCGGAGTGCTGAAATATAATTGGCTAAACTGGCATTGGATGGGTAAAGGAACCAAAACAGACAGCTTTCCGGCACGTATAATGCAAATTTTTGAAGCAGAATAACTGACTTCAGCATCATTTTTTTTTTTTTAAGATAAACAAGAATGTTCTCTTAGCATGTTTCTTAAATATCTGCAAACATAATACGGCATTTTTATTCTTTAGAAGATTCAAAAACTTACATACAGCATCTTTAAGTGTTTTATGTTCTATCTACTCCAATTTTTTTTAAGCGAACAACTTAATTCTTTCATGTCGTCCCAACACAAATTGATTGAGTGGAACCCAGCATTTTTTACAGTGAATGAAGTGTTCCAGATTGACACAAAGTTCATAAAACAGATATTTCTGAAAATATATATATATTTAGAATACTGTAGTAGGATCAACTAAATGGCAACTTAAAAAACTGAATCAAGAGCTGAATCATTCAGAGCTCATTGCGCCGTTTCACAGTCAAGTGTGGGTTTGTGGTGTCTAATAGAATCTCAATATCTTCCATCTCAGCTTTTTCAAATGAAGGCTCCAGCTCGCAAAAGAGAAGCGAATACTCAAGGCCTCCACCTCCGCCAACACCCACACTCCATTGACTAGGTGAGCCGAGTCAAAGAAGCCTGTGGAATACCTCTGTGAGACAATTAATTCCCGTTTGTCTGTGCGATGATAATAATAAGCCCACTCTGTCTGACAAAAGCACAAAAAAAATCAAAAATAAAGGGTGCAGTTTGCAATTGGCACTGTAATTTTTATTAGTACGTGTATACTGCAACAATAAACTTGTACTGGTATACAGACAATTTCTTTTGAAACAAATTTGTTCACAACCTGAATCAAATATTGTTTTGTTGTTCAGAATAATGAAATAAGTTCTAACTAGAAAACCGGCAAGCACCATCAAAGAAAGGGACCAAAAAATCCAAGAAACAACGTGAGTGTATCCTACAAATAGACACACCACAATTAGAAAATAGATTTTCAATTCAAATATTTTTTTATATTAGTTTTCTTTTTTAAAAAAGCTAGTGCAAGTACAATATTTTACACAACTTACAGAGAGTATGCACGCATATGGAAATAAAATGAACCAAAAAAACTAAACAAAAATTGCCTTTCAGAATTATTTCCTACCTAAAGGTGTTTTTTTAATCTATTTTCCTTTATTAAATAAGGTGCAAAACACTACATCCTCTCCCAACAACCATCGCTTGCTACTGGCCAGAATTCGTGGATGCGATTCCCAGAAAATAAAACCTCCGGATCAGATGTGACATTCAATTTTTCTTTTAACAGTCTCGCTCAACATATCTGCGTGAACATAGGTCCAACAATCCTGAAATTACAAAAAAAAAAAACCCATCTGAGTGTTTTAAACAGTAGGTAAAGCTCCAATCCGGAGGTTTTTATAATCATGGAGGTTTCTGCCCAATGGCAAGTGAAAAAAGAAACTAAAAAACAGCTTCCATTTCCCTTCCAAATGGAAGACTTCAAATCTCTTTATGACAAGACCCGCAACACCTCTAGCCCGTGGTATTACTGCTTCATCCGAACCCCACTCCTTCCTGAGGAATGACCGATGGCTTCCTGTGTACACAATCTCGAAAGGGAAAACAACAGAAGATAAAGAAAATAAAAAGAACTAGAGGTGGCTGGACATGCGTGCACATTTAATGACAACCAAACGCCATTTCACCTGACAAGAAGTACATAGTGTTATTTCACCTCCAGCTAATAGTTTTGTGTATCTGGCCTCAGCTTTTAAAAACCACGGGGAGGTTTATTCATCAGAATCTAGACACTGACATGTTAAAATTAGGCCTATAAAGATTTTACAGAGTACAGAGTTTTTTTTACAAGCATTCATTGGCAAATTACAAAAATGAGCTGTTGTTTTTTTTCTTCGAAGATATGTTGTAGAAATTCTGAAGGATAAATACACACGAGGCTGTTGATTGCTATGCGTGAAGGTGACATCGGGTTTGTGAGAACAGCATCTGTACACGGGGGCTGTGACGGTCAGTACATCCCCCTGGTGTTTAGTTCTCCGTGGATGACCAGGGTTGAGCGTCAAGTTTGACCAGAACGACAAGTCTCTTTTCTTGCGCAGGATGTACCACTCTCTCTGTGAGGAAAAGTGTTTGTCAGATCAAATCGACGAGAGAGGAGTGTGCACTGTTTTCACTATCCAGCACTGATGTATAGCTGAACGCTCGTATATTAATTAACAATAAGACTAATTACAATACCCATATCAAGCAGCCCATAGAGAGTGAAAGGAAACCATAACGTGGGCTTGTAGAAGATTCTCAGCCTGAGGTTATTAATCCAGCGGTTTGGACAAGAATTGACAAAAAATGTCAAACAACAGTCAAGTTGAACAAAGAAATCCTGACTGAATTTTTTTCTTTCTTTCTTTCTTTGTACAATTAATGTTAAAGAAAAGCAAACTCAGTTTGTTTTCAATGAGAGCCACAATAAAATAAAAGAAAAACGTTTGATTTATTTTCTTTCAAACTCCCAATCCAACATTCGTCTCTTTTTTTTGTCATCTGTGCCAGAAAAATGAAAATAAAAACAAGGAAATTGTCTCCTCTATTGAGCGGTCACAGAGGCGCTCTTAAAAAAACATTCATTAAAACATCTCTCTTCGTCTCCAACCATGATAAAAGAGTGCTACAGAGGAGACCAAGCAAAAGTACAACGTCCAAAGTACATGAAGCAAGGTCAAATATCGAATAAAAACAAAGAAAACAGAATGATGGTGCACACATCAGTACAACAACAACAAAAAGAGTCATCTCAGGTTCATAGAGGACCATATTTTCAACTCTGTCCACGTCGTCTCGACCTGTTGGACCCAGGAACAAGCCGAGACGGAGTGATTTCGCATTGGAGGGGAGAAACCATGATGACACCAATCTCTCTCTCACCCTTATCTTACTCATGATTAGAAAGTGCTGAAACAGTATTATCAAGTCTATCTATTCTATAAATGACAAAAAAAATGTGCATTTTGTTTTTCGTTTGTTTCTATAAAAGTGGTCCCCACTTTGATGAGGTCGATGAATCCTTTCTCAGTCTTTCATTTATGTTTTTTTTTTCAGTATCTTGCATGTGTGAGGATCTGGGCTCGTGACGTCAGAGGAGACAACAGACAGATTGTGATGCAGACGGACAAACCGAAAACACGGAGACAGACAGAGTGTGTTAAGAAGGCCTCATATGGTGTAGAGACATTGTGGGAAACCAAAGCACAGGGCCAATGAAATGACTGCTTCTGGTTACAGCAGTTTAACACACACAAGAATATATATATATATATATATATATATATATATATATATATATATATATATATATATATATATATATATATATATATATTTATATTTATCTCTTTACACGTACACAAACCTTTCAAAGGTCACACTACCTCCTCAACACACACATTCACACCTATTTCCCATCCCTGAGTAAGCCCAAGGAAAGATTTTTGACCTTTAACAGAAAAGCAAATGATGTCGTCATAACGTCAGAGACAGCAAACTCACCCCTCTGCCAAAGAAACAATAAAGCAGGATTGTGCAAAACAACGAGAGATCAGGGGGGCTCACTATAAACTGAAAAACACAATTTACTTGCACGGAGCAAAGTAAAATCTTTAAACCCACAGGCTACAGATGGTTTTAAACTTACTAGCATACAAGTCGAGGGACTGCAAGCCACAGAAAGAGTGCTACATACAGATGGCACAAACTGTTACGCGTGTAACAGAAACAGAAGAGTTGTGAGGATTGATTATCATATGACTAAAAAAATAGCGGCTGCTACTAATAATGTTCAGTTATTTCTCTCATCTCTCGACACTGGAGGTCACAAGAGACGATCGTTATCAGTACAATAAACCTCCAACTGTACCATGTGCATCTTTTATTCTCTTTGTGATGACCGTCAAATGTGACGGCGCCCAGCATCTGTGATGTTTCATTCATTCAGGTCATCAACGTCAAGCATATTTAATTCATTCGCAGCTGGATTTATTCCTAAACAGTAGGCGACACGGACGCTCGGATGTTGATAATGCAAACTAATTGCATAACTGGGTTGAACGAGTACACTTGTTTACCTCCTGGTCCATAACAAGTGACACTTCAAGTCAACATGAATCAAAAATCAACTTAAATTAATCGCTTAAAGAAACACTCTTATGACAAAAGGTTCATTTTAGAACTCTCCTAGAGTTAAACAGATGGTTGATTATACCATTTTTGAATTCGTTCAGCCAATATTTTGGTTTGGTTGGGGTATATTTAGCTTAGCTTAGCTTAGATTGTCGAATCAGGTCGAGTTTTGATGATTTTCCTGTTTAACAATGGACTCTTTCGTAGTTGCATTATGTACTAAAACTGACAAAATGAAAAGTTGCTATTTTACAGGCTGATTTGGCTAGATACTATTAGGGGTGTAACGGATCACGGTTGATCACAACCCATGGTTCAGAACACATGTGGCTCACGGATTAATACATTGTTTAATTGGTAGATTATTTCCAAATTTGTAACGATCACAGAGAGATCGCCTCTTGAGTCATTCAAATCACATGTATGAAAGCATTTAGGCTTTCCTGTAAAATATAATGATGATAAACGAAGTTGTGGTGGGTTATTCAGGATGTGGTGGGTTTCTTAGGTTATTAAAGGGGTTTTCTGTCACTACTTATTTAGCGTGCATCAATGCATTCAGTGTAAGCGGATTTCTTCATATTATTTTTAATAAAATTACAGGTTCTGTTAAGTTCTGTTGCAGTACTGTTTTTGTAATAAATGCAAAGCAAATTAAACTTGTCACCTCCCCTTTTTGGCTGATCCGAATAATGGTCCAACCCGTGACTGAAAAACTACTATGTGATCCGAACCATGAGATTTGTGATCAATTACACCAGTATCTACTATACTCTCATTCCGGCGTAATAATTAAGGAACTCTGCTGCAGCACGTGCAATGACCAAACTCACCAAAATGCTAATGGTCGAATCCGAAACATCAATTTATGCTAAGCTAAGCTAAAAGCATCACCAAACCTGGAGATTAGCTAAATAGATAAAAGAAAGTTAAAATTATTTGAAATTTGACATTTTTTAAAAGTCTTTCTAGGTCTTATTGTGAGGGAAAAATTGATGCGCTTTTGAAAATATAGGCATCAATGGTTCCATGAAGAACCTTTAATGTTTTGTACCACACAAAAGGTTCTTTACAGTTGAAAAGGGATTTTAGGGAATCTTTTAAAAATCTTCTTAGACCAGGGGTGTCAAACTCAGTTCCCAAAGGACCACAACCCTGCACATTTTAGTTCCAACCCTGCTTCAACACACATACCTTTAGGCTTCAAACAAGCCTGAAAGACTCAATTAGTTTGATCAGGTGTGTTTAACTGGGGTTAAAGCTAAACTTTGCAGTTGCGGCTCTCAAGTTCCTGGAGTTCGACACTTGTGTCTTAGAAACTCTTCAACCAAAAGTGTTGCAGATGTGGAAACCAAAATGGTTTTCTATGGAGTCAAAATTGGAGCCTTTATTTTAAAAAGTACATGAGGTGCGTCCCAAATCGCATACTTATGCACTATTTTACGCCATTTTGTAGTATAAATAGCGTAAGTAGTGCGTTCACACTGAAAACTCGAAAAATAATAAGTGCACTTTAATTACCAGGATGATGCACTCATTCGACCGGTAAAATGAAGTGTGTAATGTTGGACACTTCACACACTTAATGACCGTAGCTTTGCCCACGTAGCGGAAGGGGCGGAGCTATCGGGCGCACATGTTGGATTTTGGATTGTGAAAGCGAAATTCTCCTATGAGAGTGATTATAGCGCCTCCTGATGGAGAATGCTGCAATACTCACGGCAGGTATTTTACTTTGTTCATTTATTTCACTAATTTGGCAACCGTCAAATGTCATCTGGGAAACGGTTTGAATTTCCGCTTAGTAAAAAACCATTAGTGTTCCATTTGGGACGACACTACATTCATCTACTATGCTATTAAGTGTGTAAGTGCATAAGTACATAGTGCATGAGTGCATAGTGTATAGTGTGCCATTTGGGACGCAGCTATGGTCTTCCAGACAAAACAAATTTAATCTCCCACTCACATGACCATGTTTTAATTATTTTAGTAAAGTCACTTTCGTTTTACCATGAAAAACCTGCTTTTTCTTATTGCAAACCCTGAAACATACCACACTGTGGAAGTCAAACGGGTTCAACTATCAATTCATGTTGACGATAACAGATATCATAAGTGAGTACAAGTGAATGAATTAGTATTCTCCCCTAAAATCTCAAAACCTACATTTGACATGAAACTCGGTCAAAAATACTGTCAAGGTTATATGGCTATGAATATGAGGAACAGATAAAAAGAGAGAAATTGTAGGAACTGTAGGTGGTTGTGCCTTGTGAGAAAGCGGTCGAACGTACGTGCCAGGCAACAGAAGGTAGCTAACGGTTGCGGTTGGGTAAACATACTCTGAGAGAGGCGTACTGGTTCTGTATGGGCACCTGAAGAGCATCTAGAGGTCACTATAGATTATGGGTTAAGACGGCTAGGAGGGGACAGACTCTGTCACTGCATATTAATTTACATTTCTCCCTGAAGTTACTGAGGGCTGGCTGTGCAAACTGCAAATCAACCTAAAGAGGATAAAAAAAACAGCTTGCTGAGGTCGAACAGAAGGTCTGGCGTGGATGTCTATGTGTTTTTTTGTATTTTTGGTTCAGCACTAGAGACTAAGGGTTATTGCTACGTGCCGTTGTTCGGAATGCTTCTCGTGCGTACGTGGAACCACACTGTGCAACCAGAAGGAGGCAGACTGTAAAATGATTGAAGCAATGAGCAACATTGAAAACACTGATCATTACATGAAGAGAAGGACAACAGGAAAAGATCGGAAAAACCAGACAAAAATGTGAGACCGCCATCGACAGTTCTGTTCTTGGGGTGGTTCAACGGACAAACAATAAAATTTCTAGCGTTTGGCCCAAAATAAATGTCGAACACAATGAAAATATCAAGTTTGATTGGTTGAAGCGGATACATTCACACATACAATCCAAGTAAAACTCACACACACAGGTCAAAAGACAGAAGTGGAGACATTTCCAATGGAAAAAATAAAATAAAATGCATGCTTGTGGTGTTGATCTGAGAAACCCTGTTTTATTATAAAAAAATAAAGCATTTTCAAATTGTATATGGGGTGCACTCACTCACCCACCCTCCACCACTCATTAAATCCATTCATTCATCTTTTATTCTCTACTACAACCCATCTTCCTGCCAGATTTTCACCTACCAAAGTTAACTTGAGTGTGGCCACTCGAACGACTTGACAAGTATGCAGGCTACAGGCTATGAACGAACTCTTCAACACAGCACTGTGCAAAAATCCTGCTGATACAAAACCTCCTGAAAAGGAGCTTCCTGGTTTTCCTAATGAAAATGAACCCAACAGACCTGCGAACTAAACAAACTTGCCAAGAGACTGCTACATTTCAGTTAAAATCAGGTTTTCGGCCCTGTCTGTGCAGGCAGAAAACAAAATAAATCATGTTACTATCTCTCCAGATGTGCAAATTGCAATATTCTTTTAAGTAGAACTTAAATATCTATTTATAATATGTGTGGTACACACACACATGCACGCACCCAAACACACACACACACTCACACAAAACTGAAATGACTACATGACTGCTTTCACATACGTTCGATGAGTCAGTGTCTTGGGGGACGGGACTAAAAACGTGCTCATGTAGTCTTGCGCTCTCATACAGTAAGATAGATATAGCATATGCAGTTCTATACACGTTAATGTACAAAAAATACATGACATGTCTATTTCAACATGACTGAAAATCACCGTAACCGTGTGTACATGTGTATGTGTGCGGCTGCACACAAACTCGCATGCGGGCACGATCACACACGTTGCTAACAAACAAGTATATGACACTCTTCGATCCTCCAAAGATTACCGTAGCCAGAGTTTCTCACTTACACTTTGTCTCTCATATCATATCGCTCGTAAATATATAAACAGTCTCTGTACGCATTTCCATTCCATCCTTATTTGCATTCATACTTTCATTCGACTAGCTTTAAATTACTTAAATGGCAGTTGTTTTATCATCTTTACTCAACGTGCTTGAGATGGCTTAGCCATTCATTAAAAAAGTGCTTCCTTTAAAGCAGTCCTCATGAGGACAAAATCTCATTTTCTTTCATCACCTTTTACATTCATTCCTTCACTGTGACCCTACCGTCTTTCCAGAGTCACTCAACATCCAATTGATGATACAGCATACAGTACTGTGTTTACATTGAAAAAAGTCAACAGAAAATAGTTGTAGCAATAACAATAACAATAATACATCATTATTTCATTCAGTTGATTGAAACTACTATCAGTGACAGGCGTGTTAGTTAAGCGCTTCGGCACTCACACCTCATCCTTCGCAGCCAACTTTCCAACTCTTTCTTTCAAAATAATCAACTTTCTCTTCTTTAAACGAAATCAAAACAGCCGAGACTGCACTAAAACAAAAGACTGGTCGATCTCCTCATCCATTGTGTTTGTATGCATCAAGATACATCCATGCATATATATTCATAGACAAGAACCCATTCTGTGTCTACGTACAAAAAAATGACCCCTGATTGCAAGGTTGACACATTCATCACAAAAAAGGGGGGAAAACATAAGAAAAATCTACCCATCAGGTATGATAGGAGGGTTTGAAAAGTAAGACGAAAACATGCAAAACTACAAAAATAGTCAAATAAAAGGTTAGACAGTTGGATATATAAAAATAGATTTGTCAATCTTCCCTGTTTAAAGTTTCGTCTTTTCTGAGGAGCAAACTGGCACCGCTCAATGACATCATCTCTCTTGGCCTGTACCATGGTATTTGGAAACCTCTTTTTGCACTTCAATAAACGTTAATAGAATCTATGCTAGTCTAACTGTGCTGACCATACTGCTCTATATTGTTAGGATCGATTTGGATAGTCTCTTGTAGTCACAGTTAAACAAGATGGCTGACATCATGTAAACTCCTGCAACCAGTGGAGGAGTGATTTCCGTTCTGCCACCATATTCACACCACTTGTTCATCTTCCCTTACTAACATTTTCAGGTTCACTCAGCAAAAGAATGTTTTAATTGCCACTAAGTGTGGTTTGCAAGCGAAAGAATGTCGTAGGTGAGAGACTAGAGAGACGTCTTGTCAGCTGTGATTTTATATGCCAGAGCCTTCAGGATATCATGTCGTCTCACAACCTTCTCACCTTGCTCTACATCCACCTTGTATTTGACCAATCAAATGAATTGCACCAATTGCCTGTGTAATATTGAATTCCTCTATTACAATGTTAGAAGTGATAACGTAGATACTGAGTAAATCTTGACTTTAGGAAAAGAAATCTGGACAACAGATCAAATAAAAACATTCTGAGGGCAAATTTTGCAATTGTAAAACCGGACAGTCTGATGCATGTTCACTTTCCAATATTTGATCTGCCTTCGATACTGATTTTAACCTCCTGAGGGATGAAAGAAGGCTTAGGGAACGTTAAAGGGGGCTCTCCTTCTGGATTTTCTACTTTGCGACCCTCGGGGGCGGACCACCTTCTTTTTCGACCTGTGGGTTTACTGGTGGTCTCTGATTCTGTGTGTGTTGGAGCTTTGCAGTTGTCCCTTTCACCAAACCTCAGTTCTCCGTTCTCTCTATTGCCTTGACCGCCTCTACCTCCCTGATCTGCACACTGCCCGAGTCCATTTTCCTGTTCTGTGTGCCGAACACCCCCTCGTGCGCCACTCGAGAGTGCTTTTGGTGATTTAAGAGGTGGACCGAGGGCAGGCGCGTCCAAGACTTGCCCCTGGCTCTTCTTGATAGAACCGTTCCTCAGGTTCTTCAGGGTGAGAGAGATGCAGACATCACCCACTGAAAGCTTGGTGCATGGCAGCTCGAGCAGCTGAGTAGTCCGATCCGGACAACAAGATGACCAGCCCTGGCCAAACACAAAGAAAGGATACTCTACTAGCACCTCCACACTGACCTGCAAAAGAAAAAGGGAGTCAAAAAGAGAGGACAATGATTTCCTAAAGTAGAAGTCGTGCACAAATGCCTGATGATATGAATGAATGCCTTTGCTAAATAGCATCTGTTAATCAGCGCCTCTCGAAATGACAGACTTTAGAACTGCTTTCGAGTGGGTGGCCCCATCTCAACTCCCAGACAAATGAAGCAGATTTTTCATACAGCCCACTCACAGTACAACAGAAGGAAGCAGAAATAAGGAATGACTCAATTCTGCCGGTGAATCCCACACAAACTAAACAAAGATGCCATGGGGACAGCCAGGGGAGGGATTATGGAACAGGGAGATGATTTCAGCTGCCAATTTGCCCCACATCTACTTACACTGATTGAGTGCAGGTGGAGTTCATAAAAGGGGACATTCACACCCTCACAGCATATAAAAATATAAACTTAATGACTACCATATGCTTATTAAAAACGAGATGATAAAGTTGCATGAAAGACGTAAAGTAGAAAAAGATCCCTGGGCATTTGCAAATGCTGTAAAGATTTTTGAACTGACAATTGTTAAATATGAAATTAAATTAGCCATCTTTGGAATCCATCTGTATATTATGAAACTGTCCTTGAAGGGCCAATTTGCCAAGATATTTCAACTGTAATCACACCTCATAAAATGGCATGATGCAATTTGTATTCTAATGTAAATGATATACTTCAAATATGCACTGTATGTAATTAATAAGAAACGTATATAGGACATTCAAATGAACATCTGAAAAATCATTAAAATGCTCATTTCAGAGATGGCAAGAAACAAACAGAAGTTATGTTTCAGATGGGCAATATTTAATATTTTGAGGACAATATAATTGATGTATATACATCTAGAACTTAAACAAAGGTCAACTCCATCAGATAATTTTTTATAATAAACCCTTTACTACCATGTGATTGTTATCCCATAGTCATCAATCTCAAGTTTATTGCCCCCGCTTATCTTTGTGTATCAGAAAAACAGATGCTCAAATGTGTCTACAAGCAGCAGTGTTAAAATAGAAAACATATGAACCCACCTGTGAGCGTTGCGCTCCTACAGCAAACTGTATTATAGCAAAGTTAGGTGTATGACTGCTGTCGATGCGCTCTACAGTGCTGGAATCAATCTTCAGCTCGTTGCTAATCTCAGCACTCTGAATGAAATCCTCTGTTTTCAGGTCTTCCACACGCTTCAGTTCCCCATCTGCCAATTGGATGATGGAGCCCTTGGTGAAGTAGGGTGGCATTGAAGGAGCTGAGGGTGGAGGTGGAGTTGTCAGCAGGCCAGCAGGTGCTGGAACCACAGGCAAATGCAGCTGGGCTTGAACCATAGCGGTGGCAGGGTGGGGGTATGGAGCCGGAGATTCAAAAGTCTCCACTTTGGGGGCTGTTGAGGTGACGAAAGCATGGGGCAGTGCAGCAGTTGATGTAGCGGTAGCTTCAGTTCCACTTACTGGGATGATGACCGGCTGAGTTCCAGGGATGACCAAGTGCTGGGGTAAGGTGGTGTGGTAGCTGAGAGGCTGCTGGTGCCCTGTGCCGGCAAAGTAACCAATGATAGGCTGCTGGGTGGAGTAGAAATTAGTGGAGGGGAGGCTTAGGGAGAGTGACTCTGTGCTGTTAAGTGTGGTCTGAATGACTGCATGGTGAGACTGCCCTGGAACTGCTCCCTTAAGATTGTCCACAGGTGGAGGGGGAAGAGCAAATGAAAGGGAGGAAGATAAGGAGGAACTGCGGGAGACAGGTTTGCCAGCACAAATGCCTCCTTTTTCATGGTGGGATGTCGAGGGAGGCAGCTTGTCTGATGTACCTATAGAATCAGCACTAGTGGAGCTATGACTATTAGGTACCAGCACCAATGAGGTCCTCATGGCTGTGCTGTCCTGCGGATATTCAGCAGGTAGCACAACATGCCGAGTTTCAAAGTGACGTGGGCTTTGCTGCTGGTGGATCTGGTGCTGCTGGGCAGAGGAACCCCCTTTGGCAGTGCTGCCCTGCTTCCCTGCACTAGACTCAGAAGATGGACCAAAACGTCTGTCCTTCTCCAGCTCTCCATTCAGCAACTCCCTGGTCCTTGTCTCCTCCCTCTTGGGTAAAAGACTTTCCGTGTATGGGACTAAGACCTGTGAAGGGCCACCAAGGGGAAGTGTGTGGTGAGGATGTAAATGTAGTGGCAAGTGTGTATGCGGTGATGAAACAGTTCGAGGGGATATGCTTAGAGGAGATCCAGCAATTTGAACATATTGAGTGGAGTGAGGTGAAGAGGAGTTGTCAGTTGTGACCAGGCCTTGAGGACGGCCCAATTGGTGGTGCTGATCAATTTTGGATACTGGAGAACTGGAGGTGCTGGCATAAATTTCACGTTGTGTGGTAGTGGTGGCAGCTAAAGGGGGAGCTAGTGGTGAGATGTAGCCAGCATATGGTGCAGAGTAGGGAGGGTTGATGAAGTGTATATTGTGAGGCAGGGGTGTGTACTGGATTGCGCTAGGTGAATGGGAGAGAGGTGATGTGTAAACTGCAGGTATGGTGGTCACTGCAGATAGAGCTCTGGTTGAGTGTGTGGACGAGGAAGGTGCGCTCTCAGCCACGGCTGACAATGGTTTATATTGAGGCCCATCTGGTTCTGCAGAGGTGCTGGTGTGCAGCCGGCCTTTGTCATGCCCACTGGCCAGACTGGCAAGCCAAGCCAGGTTCCCTCCACGCTGGCTCTCATTGGCAGGCGCCATCACCATGGGCTTCTCCTCTGAGGGCAGAGTGCTTGCTGGGATTTCACGCTTCTTTGGGGGCAGGCATTCATTGCTCCGCTCCTGGTTTGACTTCATGGTGTCTGAGAATCTTGAATCACTCTTTCTGGATTTTTCTTTCCCCTTTTTTGGCTCTTTTCCTCTCCCTCCTGGTCTCTGTTTGTCTTGCTAACAGAGTGTGCCCTCCCACTGATTGGCTTGGAGCAAAGATGGGAATGGGGTAAAGAGGAAAGTGGTGGTGAGAGGGGATGTGTCCTGTGCCTAAGGTCGGATTGACACAGATTTCAGTCTTAAGCAATTGAAGTCACACCTGCTGCAGGAGAGCGGTCCATGCAATTCATGTGGAATCATTTCCTTCTGAGAGAGTGTCTCCAGGACTGCAGGAAGAACCTGAAATATAATAAAGAAACATAATCAGGTTTAATGCACAAATATAATTAAGGTTACAATTTAGGCTAGGAGGCAGCTCTTATATGATAAAGTCATATAAACTTAGAAAAGTCTGAAACTTGGAAATTCCAAAAGCGGATGTTCAAAAAGAAACAAATAAATGTAAGCTGTAAATATTTTGTTTATCAGGATTTGATTCTTTGCCACAGTGGTGCTGAATGGACGGATAACTTGCAGTCGTTTATTGAGGACTATCTTGACAGCAGCTTAGTAAACACAACAAACATTTTTGTAAAATAACATGAACCCAGCAAATTGATAAATGCATAAGTATATTAATAAAGTAAGAACTGTCTGTATTGGATGTTGACTTAAAAATTGTCCATCAAATAAGAAAGATAGTGCAGTCTCTTTTCCTCCTTCCTCCTACTCTAGATTGTATGAGGAGACACGTGACAAAACAATGATGCTGTGCAGTGTTACGGCTTGTTTGACATTCCTCCCTGAGCTCTATTGATTGGACCCATTCAGCTGCGTCTGTTGTCCAGCACTAGTGGGAGGATGGTTTTGCATGATAAACAGGCCCTGATGATTTAACAAGTGTCGCAGTGCTATAAAAGAGGAGGCAGATATCGATGTAAGCGAAACCCAGCTTTTAATTTGGACACTACTAAAAATACCATAAATTACTACCAAACAGTACTACCAACATTTTTGGACATGTACCATGGTACTGAGACTTATGCAAGTATCTTTGTATTACTATATGATACCAAGACTGTACTACAACTGTTTGGACATGTTAAAACAATGCTTCTTTAAACATGGTACTATTATGGTATTCTTTGAAATAGTGTATCTACCACAATAAAATAATATATATACTAACACTAAAAACAAATACTAAAACATAGTAGAGGTTGTGTTTAGGTTCACAAAGGTAATGCCATCTCTTAAAGCAGACACAACAGCCTTTAGCTGAATACAAACAGTAGGAGAATGTCCTCTGTGTTTGCTCCTAAGTCAAAGTAAAGTAAAATGGTTACACAACGACTGAACATCGGTGATTGACGGCTATTGACGCTGAGCAGGGTGTTTATTCTCAGCACTCTTTCAATCAGTGTTTCCTGCTTCTTTTTCCACTTTTCGTTCCCTTTTTCTTATTCTTTCCCTTTGGCTCATATATCTTTTCATCTCTCTTTGCACCAACCCCCAACCTCTCTTCTAAGTATTTTCCTTTTGCCATAATTTGCATCAGACAAGGGCAATCAAGCATGTTAATAACCCAATTATCATAATCATTTTAATTAATGATTTAAGTAATCATGCATGGTTGATGACAATATTACACAGATGGCTTTAGAACTTACTATAAAGGCATTTCGAGAGGTTTGAAGCTTGAATGCTTGCGGTGATATATGCTTCCCATGAATCAAAGCGCACCCAAAGACTCTCTGCATCAGAAGATGCTTATTTCCAAGCTACGCGTACAGTACTATGCAAAAAGTATACATTTAAATGAGTATGAATGAAAACCTAGAGAACACAGGAGAAGGACACAAGTCAATGGCATCTCTGTGGGTATCACTGAAAACTGAGTGAATAAAGCATTTATATAGTGCAGGGGTCACTAAACCAGCAATACCTTCCTGCAGATTTCAGTTGCAACCCTGACCCAACAAACCTGTCTATAATTATCAAGTGCTGCTTCAGGTCCTAATTAATTGGTTCAGGTGTGTTTGATCAGGATTGGAGCTGAACTCTGCAGGAAGGTAGCTCTCCAGGAACAGGGTTGGTGACCCCTGATATAGGCTGCGTCCGAAACCGCATACTTACTATACAGTGTGCTAAAATCAGTATGCGAGCTGAGTAGTATGTCCGAATTCAAAGAATGCAAAAATCAGTATGCAAGAAGTACCCAAATGACTTACTACTACCGGCGGGATTCTGAAGTGCGCATGCACACTGCGCTATCCCATGACGCCCCTGCAAGAGAATTCCTGAATGGGAGTGAAGCGACGCAACTGACATAGGTCGGTCACGTGACCATGACAAAATGGAGGATGTAGTACGTCCGAATTTCATTCATACTTCTTACATTCATACTGTATATGCACTTTTCTAACGGCCGAGTAAGACGTTTAAATTCAAATGCAGTACCTATTGAGTAGTAGGTGGTTTCGGACGCAGCCCTAGTGTTTTATATAGTGTGACCCAAAGCCCTTTACAGACCGCTCAGGGGAACTCTTCTCAACCAAAAATGTTAATGTCACACAGTAATTGAACCAATGCAGTCACCACACACCAGCTATAGAGGCTAGGTGATAGAGATGAAGGGAATTTTGTCCAGAATTACTCTTTTACAAGGAGTGCCAATGGATTTTTGGATCCTAATGGAGCTTTAGGATCCACATTGACAACAGATTAAACACTCCCTGCTGGCCTCACTAGACTATAGTTCAAATGAAATCAAATATTTCAAACAAAATTCAGTCAAAGTAAAGCCGAGTTCTTTCCAGCATTTTAAAACAGCTCACCAAAACAAACATTTGGGGGAGTTTATTTTGGCTCCTGAACACCCTTTGAGCTACCATTGGTCCAAGGCGTTTACACAATCGGTGGGTGTGTTCTAGAACTACACTTTATTTGGCGTGTGACTTCTTCCCCTGATTTGTTTCTCATTCCAGACAGGAAAACAACATCCCAAATAACAATACTAGCCTGTGCGCACCTGTATGATCACTCGCAGTCAGATTTTAAAGACTTAGAGGGGGTCACACACCGGGCGATAAGCTACCCTCATTGCGTCAAGTCTTTTGTATGAGTTTGCACAAACTGGCGGCACAACTTGATGTCTGCAGCAAATAGAAAACAAAATACAGATGTCACGGTGGTGCTATTTCTGGAGAAGGCTGTTGGCCAGACGTTTATGAAACTGTCTCACAGCCACCATCATTGTGTTTAAGGGTACATGCGAGCAGGTTGACGTCTTTACCAGTGTTGAGCAATAACGCGTTAAGAGTAATGCGTTAATGTAACGGCATTACTTTTGACAGTAACTAATTCTGTAACGGAATACTTCTCAAATAAAGTAACTCTGTTATCATTACAATATGATGCGTTTGTCGGTTACTTGGTAAATTAATACATTTTGGCTGCAGTCTAGCCCACATCTGCCTGTTTACAGGGGCAATGCACCAACCACCGTAAAGAAGACGCATCGTGTATGAGGCACCAGACTAGACAAAAGTCAAGTGCGCACGAGAGACAACGTTACTATTATTAATTACTATTACTAATACTACTATGTTTGTTGTTTCAACTAAATAAGCACACATTTGTTATATGTATAACAAAATTTTCTAGTTTAGTAGATAGTGATATATTTCTGTTCAATTTTAGAACATGTTATTTAAAATGTATAGTGTTGTATTGCTCAAAACAATGCGGTAATTTATTTAGTTTTTATTATTTTACATATTTTTATAGCTGTAAACAACAGCAGATTTTACTCCTTGAATATACACAGCTCCATGAGTTGTTGACATACATGTTTATTATGTGGTTAGTTTGATTGCTCATTGATTTCATTTTTGAGCAGCTGTTATGTTTTTGTTTTGTTTAAAATGCATCAAATTTATGATCGTCTATAACAGTAGTTTTTTTTGGTGCCGAGTTTCACCAAACTGATTCTGAATGATAATTGAGATGACTTTGATATATTTATTTCATATAGGTTTTGTGTTTGTTGTATATTTTTGCTAGTTTTCATACTCAAGCTGTGAAAGAACATGTTTAAGGGTCAAATACAACAACTTTTAAGACGCTGAAGCAACTTTAGTTTTTGCTTTTTTGTTTCTGAATATATTATTCAGCAGGTTTATCACCTTGTGATATTTTTTATTTTTGTGCTGCTGGTCTGACTTAAATAAATTAGTGTTAAAAATTACTTCTTGTTTAAGTCGGTCTTGTGTTTTAGTTGTAAGAATGCAAATGAATTAAAACATTGAAGTTGATCAACAGTCTATTTGATGTTAAAAGACGTTATGAGGTATCTGCATGTTTTCCCAGTGTGTGCTAAACAGGGTTGAGTCACAGTCATTCATAGAAGTTCTACCGATAATTGTTACCTGTCAATTTGATGGACTGAAACCAAGTTTTTTTGGAGGGTAATGAAATGGCTTGAAGTATATATATATATAGTGTTTGCTAAGCATTGAAGCTAAGCAGGGTCAGTACCTGAATGGAGCCCTTCTGGCAATGCTGGTAAGATGAGGTGTTAATGCGCCCCGGTACACTTCAAATGAAGTTCTTTATTTGATGGCAAAATATGTTCAAAAAATCTTAGTGATGTAACATTGTACTTTGTTCGAACACTCCCACACCCCTGTGCTGCAGTAAGCGGGTTTGTTAAGATGTCAATCTGCTCGCATCTAATCCTAAACACGATGATGGTGGCTGTGGGATCATTTAAAAAAAGCATTAATGGGAGCATTAAAATGTTCTTTGGAAAAGAAACTCAAAAATGACTTTTAACAATAATGCATTACTTTTTGGTGTAAGTAATCGATAAAGTAATTGAGTTACTTTTTAAATGAAGTAACTACTAACTGTAGCTAGTTACTATTTATCAGTAACTACTGTAGCACAACACTGTCTTTCACAGCCACCATCATCTTCAACTTCGTTTGAAGTATACCGAGACATTAACACCTCATCTAAAGCTGCATTTATACTTTCGCCTGGCGCCGCATTGCACACCTCTGCTGACTGCGTGCACACCTCACGAAATGGAGGAGGCTTTTAAACTTGCCACGTTCGCCGTTGTGATATTCTTGAAAATGACAGGCTGTGGTCAAAAGACACTGACCATAAAGTCAGACGAATAAACAGAGAAGTAGGAAGTTTCCAGAACTACGTCATATCATTAATATCATTCAGTATTTTTAAACGAATTAATTTTATTGTTTTTATAAATTTTTTTAATGATTATAAGGATTTTTGTAACTATTCAAGATTTTTTTAATCAAACTTTGATGCATCACTTGCTTTTGTTCATATCTCAGACAGTTCCACCCATTAAAGTTAAATAATAATGACAACAGAACATGGGTTGCTCTACAAATATATCTTTTATTATGGCAAGAATAAAAGCAAAAAAAGTATACTTATTTAAAAATACAGTTGTTTTTTTTTTGCCCACTACAATTCACACATTACTGTCTGGCTAGTTTCTGTCCTCTACTTATGCTTAAAAGGCAATAATAGTCCAACATTCCTGACCATTCTCACCAATAAAGACTAGAAAAACAGGGCATCAGTATATTGTAAAACGATAGGTTCAAATATTAATTTCCAACAATTAAAGAAATAATGTGCTCCTTGATTATAGTTTTGTAACTATTAAATTGTTTTAAATTCAAAATTTTAACACAGTACATCAGTGTAAAACCTATGAATGGTTGAAAAACATATTTCTGTAATAGCGTACCCGGGTCTCCACTTTTGCCAAGACCTCTTTGGTTAACAAACTTATCCCTCAGGTTTTTCCAAACCTTTTAACAAAAACTTTCCTCCTTTTCCACAGCTGGTGCAATTTCTAGCCAAGAATTATTGATCATCTGGTTATCTCTATGATCACGGTTCATAAAGATGTCTGTACAGGCCTCATGTTTCAGATTAAATCTCCTAAAAATATTCAACTCAAATCAAATGTGGCGTCGCACAAACTGTTTGCTTGAGTCTCATAAAAAATCATGCGCTCCGCCAACCAAATCATCTCACGTGCACCCAAATCAAACCTCCACAAACTCTGCGATGATATCACATTCTCCATGTGCACTCAAGCAAACTAGGGGATGCGTCGAGTATAAACCAGGCTTTACCAGCAACCTGGATTTGGCAGAAGGTCCTAGTGCTTAGCTTCAGTGCTTAGCAAACACTGTACATATATACTTCAAGCTATTTCATTACCCTGCAAAAAAATTTTGTTTCAGTCCATCAAATTGACAGGTAATAATTATCGGTAGAACCTCTATAAATGACTGTGACTCAACCCTGTTTAGCACACACTGAGAAAGCACGCAGAAACTACATAACAAGGAAACCTTAGCAAAAGAGAGAGAGAGAGAGAGAGAGAGAGAGAGAGAGAGAGAGAGAGAGAGAGAGAGAGAGAGAGAGAGAGAGAGAGAGAGAGAGAGAGAGAGTAAGCCATAATATATGAGAAAGAGAGGTTGTAGTATATTCTCAACTCAACTGACTGCAGCTTACACCATTCTTTAATGAATGTCTGATACTGCAGGGAGCCAGTTAGGATTAATGACACTGATGCCAATGGCTGGTATTTTATGTACACACACTCACAAACATGCCTCAGTGTGTCGCTGTGGTATCCCGGGGAAAGCCAAGTCCTAATCTTTCACAGTTGGGTCCTCTCAGCCCTGCCTGCTTATCCCTCAGGATTAAACCCAACACACAGACACACACACACACACACACACACGCAAACACACACGCACAGAATAGGGAGGGAGCGAGCAATCTACTGACCTACATTAGTGAGAACACCATGCTACACCTACACACACACACGCGCACTTGTAAAACTGCAAGCACATAGCAACAGAAGACAAGCACAGAGGCTCATTCAAACACACACACACACACACACACACACACACACACACACACACACACACACACACACACACACACACACACACACACACACACACACACACACACACACACACACACACACACACACACACACACACACAGCTTCAGTGCTGTAAACTAAGAGTGTAGTGAGAGTAGAGAGAGGGGGAGAGAGAGGTATAAAAGCCTTGTCAGCTGGATCTTGCTGAGCACACTAGGAACAGTATCAGATGACCTGAAACCTAAACTTATTGTCCTCCATCAGCCCTGGCAACACTATGAATCACATCCCCGGGGCCCCAGAGCCACAGAGAACAGTAGGGACGAATCAGAGACATTAATCAAAGACATTCACTGCGAATCTAATGCAGATATGAATGAAGGAAAGCATGGGTGTGCTGAATGCTTTCTCCTCCACGAAACACCGCAATAATGCACCGCAACAATGTCATCCAGAGCTCTGTGGGCCACACTACTGGGTCAATGGGAGATGACCGTGAGGATGACAAGGTTTAAGTCAATATAACACAGCAATATTGACATGAATGGAACTCTGAGTAATGCACACAACTGACTGCGCTGATTTGAAGTGCAGTTTCTATAATGTAAAAATGAAATAAATATGAATATAGCGTATTATTTAATAGTTAACAAACTATTTCTTGTATAATTAATTTTAAATATATAGACCATTTCAATGTGATAATGTCATTGGCCCATGAAACTATTTCACAACACGATGCAATTAAATCATATCTTAACGTTCAAACATCTATCATAATTTTATTTATCAATATGTGGACCTTTTTGAATTCTTGGAATCTATGGAAAATTAAAATGTAAAACAGGACATATGTTAAGACCACTGTTATTGTTTACATCCCTCAAAATGGGCTTTAGTTATTTATATCATACACTCTAAAAAATGTTGGGTTATTTATTTAACCCAATGGTTGAGTTAAAATATTTAGTGCTTTGTTGGGTTATTTTGAACCTTTATTGTGTTATTTATTTAATAACTCAACCAGTTGGGTTAAATATTTAGAATTTCAACAGTCAACTGGTTTAACTGACAAAGAACAGCTATATTAAATGCGTAAGTAATGTTGTTTTTGCATTATAAAGTTTATTTAAGGTCTAACCAGGTGCGGATTTAACCAGTAAGCAAGGTAAGTGGCCGCTTAGGGCCCCTGGAAATCTAGGGGCCCCAATAAATATCTAAGTATAAATTATCCCTATATATAACATCGTTTTCTACCATATTTTGTATGGTGAGAGTTAAGCAAATACAATTTTAACATAATTAAATATTATTTAATATACAATCAAATATAATACTATTATAATAATGTAATGTTATCTAATAATAATATTACAAAATTAAATATCAATTATGGAGCAGTCCAGCAGTCAAATTTTTGAAAAAAAATATGTATTATTGTTAGTTGTAAATTCACTTTAAGAAAACTAATCATGTAAAATTTAGAGCTTGCATTACTTTAAAATGTCAAAAAGAAGATTGAGTGATATAAAAAAAAATAACGACAGCAATAAATAAACATAAAATAAAAGTAGAAAAGGTGCATTTCAGGACTTGGGCCCTTTGGCTTGGTCTAACGCGATAAAATAGTTATTTTTTTTTTGTTTTTTTTTTTATGAAATGACCTCTCCGTGTTGTGTTTTTTATATTTAACCAGCATTCTTAATATGATAATATAAACGCATGCTTCATAGCCAATCTATATATGGATAAAAACGCTTTCTCTACCCCCGTGTTCATTTCTACAGTTTTTTTTTTTTTTTTTTTTTTTTTCTTTAGAGGAAATGATACACATATTTGAGATATTCGGCCGTCATTCCCACCTTTAGGACGCAGCAGAGACATCAACCCAATTATAATAATAATAATAATTTATTATATAGTTGTTAAAGCCACTTTTTGGCAAAATAACCCAACAAATTAGTTAATTTTGTAATCCAAATTGTTGGGTTAACCTTAACAACTCAATGGATTGGGTTAAAATAACCCAACAGCAGGTAGGTGCTAAAACAACCGATCATTGGGTTACTTGTTGGGTTATTATTATCCCAACTGTTTTAAGTGAGTACCATATTAATTGAGAAACTACATTGGAAGTTAATATAATATTAAAAAGTAATTAATTATGCATTCATTTTTCCCCCATAATATATTTTTATTTTCAGTTTGTACACATTGAAATACAGTAGAACATTTTACATGCATTTTTTACAATAATAACCTTTCTACATTTACAAATTATACAAAATAAAAGAATAATACATTATATAACTAAACAAAAACAAACAAAAATTTATAAATAAAAATCCCTCTTTTTTGGTTAATCTATTCAAAAGTGATCATTATTATCAAACTAAATAGTGTACAGCAAATATTTAGATTGCAGAGTGTATCAATACAGATCTGTAAGACTGGAACTACATTGTCCACATAAAAAATATTCATCAACTTCATCCTCCGTTAATTTGACGCCTTTGATATATCTGATGAAAGGACTCTATATGTTTTCAAACACATGCTGTTTAGCTTTTAATATGTATGTTATTTTTTCTAAGGGCAGGCTTGACAACATCTGTCTTATCCATCGAGTAGTATTTGGTATTTGTCCATAGCAAAGCTACACATTTTTTTGGAATAAAGCAAGCTGAGGTCTATAAATACTTGTTCGCTTTTACTATAGTTTGAGATCTCTGGATATAAGCCCAGCAAAAAAAGCTTTGGGTCAAGGAGGGTTTGTTTTGAAATGATCTTTTCACTTATGACTCTTATCTCTTCCCAAAATAATTTAATCTTTCACTGCCAAATACAGTGAAACAAGGTTCCACTAACTTCCAAACATTTTGTGCAAATGTCTGGTATGTTTTATTCTATTTATTAAATTCTACTGGTGTTACATACAGTATGTCTGCATTATCCATTTATATTGTATAAGTTTAAGACGTGAATTTATAGACATAGTGTGAGCCTTAGTACAGACTTCTTTTCAGTCCTCCTCCAAAACTTCAGACTGTAAATCTTCCTTCCATGCATTCAACCTGCAATATGAATTTTCAAAGGAGTTCATTGTCAACAAACCATAAACTCTGATATGATACCTTTTCTCAGATTATCTTTTATCATCATTTTCCAAAGATGAATATGGGGATCTATTAAGATCATTATGTTGATTTGCTTTAATAAAACATCTTAGTTGAAGGTATTTAAATTTTTTTTTCCATTGATATTAAATTTAAGCCTCAATCTGAATACGTCAAATAAAGATCTTGAATGGTTTTATGTCCTTTCGACTACCGCGATGCTTTCAATTTTAATGACATATAATTACTAATACATAAATCTGTACATAATACATAAATGCATAAAGCAAATCCTCCTAAATTATATATACATTTGAATATTTAGGTATAAATCTGACTACATAACTGCGGATCAAAGAGCATATTTATAAATATATAAAATAAGTGTGAGTATATAAATGAAAATCTGAATGTATAGTCTTCATATAAAATACCAGCCATGTCAGTAGACATATATGTTCATATTTGCTTCTTTATATTCACTATTTACAGTTAAATATCAATAATTAATATATTTATTTTTGTATCTATATGTTCAGACTTATATCTGCTATCTAAATGTACAATTCTGTATCCTCCAGTGACCTGCCAGCTTTATGACAGGTGCTTAATGCATTACAATAGCTAAAGTTGCACCCATAATGCCAAAAAATGCTGTCTAGGCAAGCTGCACACTTTAGGACACAGCCTTACTGTACAGTATGGCAGTGCTTCTACTCCTGCCTGAGGTACTGTGCCTTTAAAAGGTGGGCAGACACAGATACACACAAACTGTCTCAATGGCTAATTTCTACAATGAGCACAGAAATGGAGTGAAACTGAGACAAGTTGTAAAGTAGAAACGACGAAAGGAAAGAAGAAACAGAACACTCTCAGGAGAGAGAGAGAGAGAAAGAGAGAGAGAGAGAGAGAGAGAGAGAGAGAGAGAGAGAGAGAGAGAGAGAGAGAGAGAGAGAGAGAGAGAGAGAGAGAGAGAGAGAGAGAGAGAGAGCTTTGTAACTGCATGAAGTAGTGCAGCTGAATGACTTGCACTTTCAAGTCCAGAGATACTCATAAAGAGCATGAATCAAACACAGTAGACAAGACAGAGAAGGAGAGAACTGTTTCCCAATCTTATGTGAATTGAAAACCTTCACAATTTGACCAATAATGCTCCAACACCACTTCAGATGAAGTGAATCCACTGTATTACAGTAGACTGCATATGATTCAGCATTACTGTTGACTTTCTATGTCTATGTGAAAGCAATATACACATATTCCACATGTATGATGAACATTTTTATTAGGCAGCAGTTGTTCTATGAGTTACTATAAGTTAAAGCATTAACATAAGCTATTATTAGTCTTTTTAATTTGAGTTATTAAAATAGAGCTGTTCTAAAGCAACCTTATTGTTAAGTGTCAGTTAATAAATGCTATAATATTATGTAAGGCTTATGTTAAACCTTGTTTTACTTACTGTATTAATCATTATGAATGATGCATAATTACATGCAACTACCCCTGACCACACAGTTAATTACTCAGTATTTAATTATACTGTTAGACTGTAGCAAAGACACTCAAATAAAGTGTAACCTAAATTTGTTGTAGAAAGTAATAATAATCCCTAAATGTATATACAGTAGGGCTTTTCTAGACACTCAATGCGCTTTACACATTGAGGGAATCTCCTCATCCACCACCATTGTGTAGCATTCACCTGGATGATGCGACAGCAGCCATATTGCGCCAGACCACACATCACACCAGCCGATTGGTGGAGACAGGGTGATGAAGCCAATTATGATATGAGGATGGTTAAGAGGCCATGACGGACAGAGGACCCTACTCTTTTTCGAAGGACATCCTGGGATTTTTCATGACCAAAGAGAGTCAGGACGTCGGTTTAATGTGTCATCTGAAATACGGCGCTCACTGAGCAGTATAGAGTCCCCTTCACTATACTGGGGCGTTAGGACCTACACAGACCGCAGGTTGAGTGCCCCCTGCTGGCCTCACTAACACCACTTCATTAAAATCTGGCAGCTAATTTTGCAATTAATTACAAAGAAATTAACTATTATGTTAGTTCATGTATTTATTAACATAAACTATTGGTAATAAATTTATTACAGTATTTACTTATCTTTACTAACGTTAGTTAATGCTGTTTAAGTAAATAACATTAGTTCATGTTAACTCACTGTGCATTAAATAAAGTTACCAAGCACAATTTTTGATTTTAATAATGCATTATTTAATGTTGAATTATTATTAATAAATGTTTTACAAGATTATTCATACTAGTTGATGTTAGTAAACACATTAACCTATATTAATTAATTAATTGTCCATTATTCTAAAGTAATTAATAGTTATTAATGTTGAAGTATAAAGTCAAAATAGCCTATGAATTTTACAAACTTGACAAAACAAAACCTGTTCAAAGGAAAGCTGCCGAAATAGCCTTTAGATATTGTTGGGAACCAAGCTACAACAACAACAACAACAACAAATGTAATAACAATAAATTATGCATAATAACACGCAACTGACTGTAAACCTGACCCTCATTCTGATCTGTTGTTAATTAATATTTCTCCGTAGATTCGTTTATAGTTATACTCTAACAAGGACGATATAAAGTGAATACAAATTGTATTAACTTTTATCTAAAAAAACTGCAAGTAAATTTCACTATTAATTAGGATTAGAAATGCCAAGTAACCTTGAACCCTTAAAAATTGAAAGAGGAAATGCTAAAACTTTTTATTTAGAACCAAAATCCTTACAAATGGAAGCTACAGATATGCCCTTCAGGTACAGTTCGGAAACATGTAGAACTGAAACCAAACAGACACACTCACAAACTCACAGCAGTAGTAGAAGTGTGTTAAAGCTTACCGTACTAAGAGGCCGTAGGAGTCTCTCCCTTATTCCCTCAGGACTCAAACAGATACAAAGAGAGCCCCCCACCCTTGCCCTCCTCCACCTGTACGGAGGTACAGCGGTGTGACCGGTGCGTAACGGTGGCCCTTCTGCCTCTAAGTCATGGTTGTGGTGAGGCTCTGCCCCTGCCCCGCCGGGCCCCGTGTGTCACACAGGCAGCCTGAGCTCGGAGCTCTGCCTGCAGCTCTCAAATGTGCGTTATGCAAGGCCTTGTCGACAGCCAGATCTCCCTCCCTCCCTCTCTCTCTCTCACTCACTCACTCACTCGCTCGCCTGCTTACTCGGCTCCGCCCACACCTCACCTCACTGCGCACCAGCAACTTCATCAGGTATTCATTCAAAAAAGACACATGCCAGCTGGCAGAGCGCCCAGACTACACTGCTGGAGAAAGAGAGAGAGAATGAAAGAGAGAGAGAGAAAGAGGAGGGTGAGGGAACCAGAGTACGAGGGAAATGGAGGGAGGGAGGAAAAGGGTTGTAAAAAGAGAGCGGTGGAGATTAAACCAGAGAGCGATGGAGAGAGATATAAGGCTGATTCTACTACTACAGGCATGTTTATGTTCCAGAGCTTGATTGGTACTAAAACTAACAGATTTTTTTGTGTGTGTGTTCTTTTGTTGATAGAAGACCACATCAAAAGACCTTTTTCATAAATCACAAACATATGGACTATTATGAAACTATGTGTTATGAGTAAATTAAAGCATTAATTATTGTATGAATATTTATTAATATGGATATTGGTAACACTTTAGTTTAAGTACTAAATCCAACTGTTAACTACTGGCTTATTATTATTCTTATTATTATTCTTATTACTGTTATTATTCTTATTCTTCTTCTTCTTATTATTATTATTATTATTAAGATATAGGCTGTTTATTATTATGAACTTACTCTACATCCCATGTCCTAACCAATACCTAAACCCAACTGCTACCTTAGCAACTATTAATAAGCTGCTACAACGTCCTCTCCCAGGCCAAAACTAGTCACGGGTGGATGGCACAAATGCACAACATGTCCTAAAATGCATTAATATATACGCATGTATACATTTGTAATTTTCTATATTCGATTGGGGTTGCGTGTATTAACAATTTTATGTACATGTAGTTCAATATATACCATGTCCTGATTAGGTGCATAAGTGACGTCCTTTACACGTGCATTTATAGTTCATCATTACCCTCACTGAAAAAATTAATATACTGCAGAAATTAATAATATACGTGCCCCAAGTGGGTTTAAAGAGGTTGTGGACAGACTTTAGGCATCTAAAGACCCATTAAAAACAGATATATCTTTATGAAATAATTAGTAGTTTATTGAGCTAAAAGTCTAAGGTAATGTTTGTTAATATCCCTAAATTTTATCTTAAATTAAAGTGTGACCTGAATTATTGATATAATATACATTACTGTTCAAAGGAAGTGTTTTGGGATCATTTATGCTCACCAAGGCTGCATGTTTTTTTAATCAATCACAGTAATACTGTGAAATACTCATATCATTTCATGTTGCCTTTATTTATTTGAATATGCAAATTATTCCTGTAAAAGACAAAAATGATTTTTCTGTATAATTACTGTTAATAATGTTAATAATTACAGTTTTCAGTGTCAAAAGGTTCTTCTGAAATTACATGGTAATATGTTGATTTTTAAAAATGCTAAGAAAACTATATTGTTGTCCTGTAAACATGACCTCAGAAGCCAAATGTGTTAATTCTTCAGAATTTGTGGTAAAGCATAGGATCCACAAAAATAAAATAAAATAGTGAATACTTGAATATAGACATTAAAAGCCAAAGATATCTTCTGCTTTATTGCAGAAAAAAAATCCAAACTTTATTTTCACCACAATACATAATTAAAATGCTGTAATTGTATGGAGCCTCAAAAGTAATACATTTACAAAATAAAATGTATTCATCCACAACACAATTCACATTTACAAAATCCAAGTTCAAAACACGATTCATAAATATGCAAATCCAATTCATAAGTTCAAAACAGGATTAAAAAATGTGCAAATTAAATTAGTAAGTTCAAAACACGATTCACAAATACGCAAATCCAATTCATAAACTCAAAAAATGATTCCAAAATACACAAATCCAATTCATATTTCAAACAATAATTCAAAAATATGCAAACCTAATTCGTAAATTCAAAAGTCGATTAAAAAATATGCAAATCCAACTCGTAAAAAAAAAAAAAAAAAAAATTTAAAAACACACAAATGCAATTCATAAATTGAAAGAAACGATTAAAAAACATATACAAATCCAATTCGTAAAATCAAAAAACGATTAAAAAAATATGCAAATCCAACTCGTAAATTCAAAACACAATTTAAAAATACGCTAATCCAATTCAGAAATTAAAAAAACTATTCAAAAATACACAAATCAGTTAATAAATTTAAAAAACAATTTCAAAAATACGCAAATCCAATTTGTAAATTGAAAAAACAATTAAAAACACTCAAATCCAATTCATAAATAAAAAAAAATCAGCAATATGCAAATTTAATTCGTAAATTGAAAACACGATTCACAATTACACAATCCCAATTCATTTGCCGAAAATATTTATGATTTTCACTTGAGAATTCATGAATTGTGTGCTTACAGGTGTACGAATTGGATTTTGTGAATGTGAATTGCTCTGTGCAGGTGAATTTAATTTTTTAGATGTATTGTTTTTGAGACTGATCTGGCTTCATATAAATGTCATATGTAGTCACTACAGTAGTTTACAACAGATTGTTATACTGTAGAAGTTTATTTTCTAAAAGTCCTGAAGACATCAGACAAACTACTCAGACGAGTAAATACAGTATGCCCTCTGCCTTACATGACTCCCACACACAGCACTAATCATTTGAGCAGAAGAGCACACACAAACACAGACCCACACACACACATACACACACACATTTCCCTGGAGAGCCACAGCGTTCCCAGGATTAGCAGCTCGTTTTAGGTGAGCTCAATGAAAGCACAAGGACACTGTGATGCTAATCCTGTACAGTGACATCTCTTCTAATCGTAAGACTCTGAACCTCTGTGTTTCTGCACCATTTAAGACTTAAACGGCGTTAATACAACAGAGAACGGTTATCTTTGGCACTGGTGTAGTTCTGTGAAGACTCCAGCAGGTGCTGCTACAGACAGCAACGTCTCAGATTCATAGCTGAAGGCTGGAGAGTTTGTTTAGCTGACCTAGTTAGCTAAGCAGTTTTGATAAATATATATTCTGCTCATTGGTGGTGAGGATGGTGCAATAAGGGTGGACAACACAAATGCTGCGCACATACAAGAAAAGTGTGATAGAGTTATTGTGGTTAATGCAATCTAAAGACATATTAAATCTTGATTTAAAAACGAAATATTTAGTGTATTAAAGAAACAGAAGAAACAAAAAACAGCTTTTTTGAGTTTGAGTTTTTTGTTCTGTCGAGAACAAAAGAAGATATAATAAAAAGTTTCATAACACTGTTACATTATGGATGTCAATGGTTTCAGGTTTCCTACATTCATCAATATATTTTCTTTTGTACTCAAACTGGCATAAAGGGTGAGTAAACAATTACAGAATTGCAGTGGTGAAAAGAGTACTGAAAAATCATCCTTAAGTAAAAGTACCATTACTTGCCTAAAAATGTAGTGCAAGTAGAGTAAAAGCATCTGTTGTAAATATTACTCAAAGTATGAGTAAAAAGTAGCCCTTTCCAAAGTACTCAAGAGTAGTGAGTAGCGAGTATTACACTGTAAAAAGCTGATGCATTTACATGTAATTTGTGGATATGTGTATAAGTAATATTCTGTAGTGCATTTAGTTATTGCCCTGCAGGCACACGACATCATAAGACATCAATATTAGGTAGATTTAGCTCATGATGTCTGGTGACCAAAATTCAATGTCTAGCCAGTGTCTAAGGACAAAGTTATTTTGATGTCCAATAGGGGTTGATATTTTATTGATTTTAGGTTGTGTTAGAAAGTGACCAAAATCCAACGTCGATTCTTAAACCGACGTCATATTAATGCCAAATACTGACATTTTATCGTCAGCTAAGGCAACCAAAATCCAACGTCTGATAGACGTCATAGTGGTAACGTCCACACAACGTCAAGCTGTATCATTATTAGATGTTGATATTTGGTTTATTTTAGTTTGGTTATTGGACACTGACGTCAGCCTGATGTTGAGTTCTAACGTCAACCAGATTTTCATTTCCAAACAAATTGCAACGTCCCTATGACGTTGGGGTACAACATCAATCTGACGTCATGTTGCCGTCTTGTGCCTGCTGTGTGTCATACATTAAATATCTGTCATTTTTTCATCAGTGACATGCATCTAAACAGTCTCTGGATTAATGCGTGTAAACATTTTGGACATCTTCTCGGACACTTTTAATGCTTCCAAACAGTTTACTGCAATTATAAATCGCCCATGTCTTGAGGTAGTTCATTATGCGATTTACCTCTTCTATGTGTGATTTGATTGGACAGGAATTACAGGACTGATTTTTCTAATCCCCATAGACAAGAAATAATGAAGTAGTGACTGCAGGTTGAAGGAAAGTAGTGGAGTAAAAGTACCGATACTGCACTAAATACATACTCAAGGGAAAGTAAAAGTACACATTTTTAAAACTACTTGGTAAATTACAGTTCCTGAGAAAAACTACTCAATTACAGTAATTTAAGTATTTGTAATTTGTTACTTTACACCACTGGTGTAAAATTATTCATGTGATTTTAAGGTCTGTGACTGAGAATTGTTTAAAAGTCAGTTTAAAATATTCAAGATTAAGAAATGATGTCTTAACTTTAAGAAATAAATTACTGTATCATTACTTTATCAACGCTTGGGATTGGTTTATTATATTTTATGCAGACTCTCTCTCCCCTATAAAGTCATCCCAATGTGTCTTAACAATAAATTATTTCCAAATAGACATATTCATTTCATCTGGTGAAAGTTGACCAACATCGCAATATACAGTGGGGGATATACTGCATAAGTATTCAACACGTCACCATTTTTCTCAGAAAACATATTTCTAAAGGGGCCGTGGACTATTTCTAAAGGTGCCGTGTTATCAACAGATGTTGATAACAACCAAAGAAATCCATATATGAAAAGAAAACTAATTAGATTACAAATTAAGTTATGTGTTATAAAAAAGTAAAAAGTATTGAACACATGAAGAAAGGGAAAAGTGAAAGCCCAGACAGCAGCTTGAACCTCTTGAATATTAGCTGCTTCAGTCCAACATCTACATTACCAAGATGATGAAGATTAAACCAGTGTGGACATTTCAGCTAGACAATATCCCAAAACACAGCCAAGAAAACTCTCAGATGGATTCAGAGAAAGAAAACCAACTGTAGAATGGCCCAGGCAATCACCTGACTTGAAACCAACAGAAAACAGAGATTTGATAGACGAGACCCACAGAAACATCAGTATTTTGATATTCAACACCTGAGCAATGCATAAGATTTCATTCTCCATATAAGAAGCATCTTTAAACTGCCATCACCAAAAAAATACAGAAACTGACACACTACTCTGCTTCCCCAAATTATAATTGTTATTTTTGATTGCTTAATGATGCTACACTATTACTGCAATCTAAATACATCCTCAAAATACAGACGAACATGGATGTGAACTTTGTGAGTGATGCTGGCCTCCGTTCTGTGCGCTCGGGCTCCATGTGGGCCTGCGATGAGTCAATTTAACGCATGGCTGATTGTGTCCCTATGGGCCACGTTATGGAAAGTATGAGGCAGTCAGAGGTTGTCAGTGCTTTGAGCTCAGCTTTGGTCATTACTGCGAGTCAATCCCAAGCGCAGCACATGACGGGCACGCAAGGAGTTCCCCTTGTTAGGCAAGCTGTTTACAGAGCCGCAGTCAACAAAAACAAGCAGCGCGGGAAGGTTTGTCTGTGGCCATGGCTACAAATTAGCCGTGCTCTCCATTCCCGGGCCTTCAGGGTAATTCAATTAGTTTTTGTGTGTTTACTCTGAAGCGTGTGCAGTCACCTGAGAGAGTAGTAAATGGACAAGGAAATGGAGATACAGACAGATATTATGAGCAACAAAGTTAGATGAAAGAGACGATGATGATTTGAAACAGAAACGGTGGGTTAATTGTGAGATTAAAAAGCTCTCGATCTGGAAGACTGAACTAAACTGACAACAAAATGTTCCCTTAAAGAGATGGTTCAGCCAAAAATTAAAATATGTGCTGCTTTACTTGTTTCAAAACCTTTAAGTTTCATTCAGTGAAATACAAAAGTAGATATTTAGAAAAATGTGGAAAATTTGTAACATTGACTTCCATAATATTTGTTTTTTCCTACTAGGGAAGTCAATGTTTTTTCAGTTTTCTTCAAAATATATTCTTTGGTGTTTAACAGAAATAGAAAACTCATAATTGGTTGGCACCACTAAAAGGTGAATAAATAGTGAGTAATTTTTCATTTTTTGGGTGAACTATCACTTTAAAGAGACCAAATTTATCCATTATTTATTCACCCTTCACTTCGTCCAAACCTGAGTTTCTTTCTACTGTTAAACAAAAAAAGAAGATACTTTGAAAAATGTTGTAAAATTAATTTGCATAGTATTATTGCCCATTATGGTTGTCAGTGTCTACCAATGTTTAACATTCTTCAAAATATCTATTTAATTAAAAAAAAAAAACAACAACATTGAACCACTTGGGGGTGAGTACATCGTAACCAATCGGCAACATCCTGCTCTTGTCATGGTTTCTGGCCTGTCTCTTAATAAATCAAACTTAGTCTGGAGGTTATGAATATCAGAAGAATATACTTTTGGAATATTTTCCAAAAAAGCAGAGACACCCGGAGCAAAACTGTGAGGGGGTGAATTTTTTATAACTCATTCGTTTCATTTATATTAAGTCTGCATAATTAAAGGCGTAGCCACTTGAGTGATAGCTAGGTTTCGCTGGTTGCAGTCATGTCAGCTCAGCTGATTCCGGCTGATTAGCTGCTGAACTCGACATATACATCATATTTTTGTTTTGTTTTATGTGGCTTTACACAGTCAATTGCCATTTGGGATTATTTCTTACAATTATTAGATAATATGGTATGCTGTGTACACTTAATTGTGCTACAAAACCATTCAAGTGGCCTCCATTTCCTAGGTGAGTAAAATTCTTATTTTTGAAAATTCTTGAACAGTCATAGGAAGCGTGGTCATACAGTGTTATGCCTTGATTTCATAAATAGCCTTGCATTTACTAATACAGACTATATTTGAAGTGTTTGAAAGTAATTCACGTTTTCCTCCTGTAGAAAAACATCATAAGAACAATGCTTAATGGCTCAATGTATTACAACAGTGTTTTTAAAAGCCCAAACAGAATTTAATAATATATTATACATTATTTATTTATTTAGGTTTTAATGCCATATCAGCAGCATTGGCTATATTCATGGCAAAAATATATACTAAATATACAATATATAATCATATAACCATATCAGTTTCTTAACAAACATACATCGTCAAAAAACAAACATACAATAAACATACAAATAGCAAAAACACCGAAAAGAGTCATATACAATCTTTGTTTAATTAAAGATAAATATTCAAAAGTTGCTCCAGAAGGCGCCTTTTCAAATGTTTCACTTAAAATATTTACCAAATAAAAACATCCTCTAATATCATTTAAAAATACACATTCTATTAAAATAGGTTTTATCGTCAAAATATTCTTACACAAGTCACAAATAGGTTTTTCTTCCCCGTTCAATAAATATGAGTGTGTAAGTCTTGAGTGTCCGATTCTACATCTCGTATGTACAACCTGGTCATGTCTATTTTCAAAACTGTAATTATTTCTTTAATTTACAATTGGATTTACTTCATACAATGTGGTATTTCTACATTCATCCCATTCCATTTGCCATTTCTCATTAATATACAGATTTAAAACAGGTATAACATCAAACACAGGAATTTTACAATCTGCTCTCTCCAACGGTTGGGCTTCCTTAGCTGCTTTGTCTGCACGTTCGTTTCCAATGAATATAATATAGTATACAACCAAGCACATGTGGTCAGAACACAAACAAATCGCAGGTAATGAAGAGTTAAGCGCTTCTCTCAAAGAAAAACTCATTTAAGCAAAATGCTATCAGGCATCTGTAGCTCCGCTTACGCTTGGCCGGGCCCACTTGTAGCTTCACTTCCGCTCTTCACATACCTACGGGTGACGTCACGGATACTACGTCCATATCTTTTACAGTCTAAGATCATAACTAAATGTTTAATTCTTAGATAATTATGCCTTTAAATCACAAAATGGATCTACTCTACAACTTCAGTTGAGAACATCATCTTCCTCCTCCTCTCTACTGCTTGCAGTCATTAAATCACAGAGAAGCTTGACAACATAAAGATTTTAGAGACCACTTAAGGTGTAGAGCCAAGATTGCAATTTTAATACCTCAGAATGCTGTCACACAAGTCCTAAATAGTGTTAAAACACACCATTAGTTGAGAAAAAGCTCTTAAAAACTGTGAAACTGAAATGTCCAGCAACTGACAACCAATCATAAAGAAGCACAGCTAGCCTCATTAATTATGCAAGAGCTTTGCACAGTTGCAGAAAAGCTCACTTCCTGTTTTTCGTTTCAGCATCTGATGGAAGTTGAAGACAATAGTGCTGACAAACTGGAGATATACAGAATTATACAATAATATACAAAACAACCAGAGAGTTTGTGTGCAGCACGTGTCATATTAACATTTTATTAAAGAAAACAATAACTTCACTTTAGCAATGTTGTTCACACTTAACAATACGGTTCCATTAGCTAATATTATTACTAATATAAACTAAGATAAAAATAAATACTTGTACAGCATTTATGGTCACACTTTATTTTGATGGTCCGTTTGCTGAATTTAAGTTACATTGAATCTACATGCCAACTTATTCTCATTAGATTATAAATAGACTGTTAGGTTGGGGTTAGGGTTGGTGTAAGTTGACATGTGCTTGCAAAGTTTCTTATAGTCAGTTAAATGTGTGTTGAAGGAGCAGTATCAGCAAATATTAAGCAGACAGTCTACTAACACTCAAGTGGGCCATCAAAATAAAGTGTTACCTAATTTTTTGATTCAGTAGCTAATTCGTATGAATTTGTGCAATGTCATTTGTATAATTTAGTACATTTTGCTCATTACAACTTGGAATTAGGGGTGGGGTTTGGTGCTACGCCTTGAAGGGTTCGGATTTCTACCTTCCAATGCGTCTCAGCATGGATCAATGTTTATCCTTTTCTCATCATCCGGTTTCTTATTATTTTTATTAAAGATGATTATTGAATAGTAAATAAAGTAACACATTGCTTAATACAAGAATGTTCAGTGAATTTGCCTGTCTCTTTGAAACTATTTTCAGGAGCCACCAAACTAGGTCAGAGGTCACGGAGACCTCAAGTGGAACTGAAGGGCCGAGGACTGGAAACAACTGTTTATATTGTTATTTCTATGAGTTAATACTATCTAAAATGTCTAAAGTGATTTTGCTATTTTTACAGTTAATTCTTTTAAAGTGATTCTACTTTTTATTCAGGATAGACTTTGTGTAGTAAGGATATAACTGCCTGAATGTAGATTATACTGGTTTTTAACCAGTTTTGATAAAGACGGCTGAGATTACACTCAGCCTTGGGTAAGAAACAGATTACTTTAAGAGTGTATGTTTTATTTGATTCTGGATCCGTTTCACAGGTCTGGAATCAGCTCTAAACAGTCTAGTGGATGTCTGATGTTTATGCTTAAGATATTGTTAGAATTTTACGCACGCACCCACATGGAAATGTTCCTAGTCTATCTGTGTTTTAACCAATCAGGTTAGAACACCTATATGTATGATGCAGTTAATGACGTTATGTGAGAGTATAATTGTTATTGATTTGTGATTTTAAGCAGAGCGGCCTAGGAACTCATTGCGAGTGTTGAAGCTGGCTTCTATTGATGAAACTGCAAACTATCTTCAGTAAACTTTACTTATGTATTTGAATCTCTGACTCCGGCTGTTCTTCATCCGACAGACTGGTCATTCTTGGGCTTAAACTGTAAATAATCCCTACACCTTCTTTTAAAATGTGTACATTTTTGTACAACTGAACTAGTATGAATTTGTACGGACTAGCCACTAAACTGACAAAATGTAAAATAGTTATGCTAGAAATAGATTGAAAGTAAAATATCAATGTCGCCTGATTGTTGATCTGATGAATAAGCTGTTATTGGTCAAAATAGTTTGAAGATGTTGGAAACTATATTTTTAAGAATATAGTGGAGCTGCGCATAGATGAATTTGCTCTTCAGTGTTTGGACTTTCAGCAATGAAAATTACACCACACTAAACTGAACTAAACTGAATTTTAACTCTGAAAACTGGACTGACACAGTTTCAATTTACTAAAACTTCTATGTTAAGCTGCTTTGACACAATCTACATTGTAAAAGTGCTATAGAAATAAAGATGAATTGAACAGAATATGGCTGAGATTGCAAACATGAGCCAGATGGTGAATGTGTGCTCTTACAATGATGTTGGCAAAAAAGTGGCTCAAATTGAACTTCTGACCCTCACAACTAAAAAGGTAAACATGCTTTATTATTTTGTGTTAAGTGTTAACACTAATGCAGAAATCAATCTGGATTTTGATCTTATAATACTTATTATACCAAATGATCAACTAGAAGTCAAGTTATTATTCGTTGTTCCTAAAACTTGGATAGGCGACAAGACTTTTGTTAGGTGTATTATTATAACACAATATATTGTCAATTTCAAGTTGTAAGAATGTTTAATGCAGTCAATATAGATTGCAACCCCATCTGGTTTTGCAGTCACCAACCATGTTAATGACGCTAGCATGGTGGAAGCTCAAACCATCGCGGGCACATCTATTTTAAACTCTCTTTTATTATATTACTTGGAAAGCCGAGTTAAAATCATATCCAAGTATAATTATCACTCGTGTTTTATACTTGACACATGCTGCTAATCACAGTACACATAAATAAAAATACCACAATCTGCACACACATCAAGTCGTTCAAATGCATGATTCTTTAAATAGTTACATTCGCCTAACACATTAAATGATGGGTTTAGATATCACACTGAATGCTAAGGTGTGAATGAAAAGAATGTGTTACAAGTCCCGTTCGTCCCTTTGTCAGAGAAGTGATTTAAAGGTTACACATTGTGCCCTTAATCATATGATGTCAAATAAATCTCTGGTCCCCAGTATAAAGTTTCAGCCCAAATTACCAAACAGATCATTTATCATAACTTGTCAAATTTGGTTATTTGGTTGTGAGCACCAAAACACCCTCTTTGTATGTGTCCCTTCAAATGTAAACGAGCTGCTGTTTCCAAAAACAATTTCTTTATTCTGTTGAACACAAAAGAATATATTCTGAAGAAACCTGGAAACCTGTAACCGTTGACTTCCATAGAAGAAACCCCCCCCCCCCAAATATTATGGATGTCAATGGTTTCCAGCTTTCTACAAAATATCTTCTTTTGTGTTTAACAGATGAAAGAAGATCATAAAGGATTAAAACAACTTAAGTATGAGTAAACAATGTCAGAATTTTCATTTTTGAGTGTACTATCTATTTAAGTCTGATGTCCTTTCTGAGCTGGTATAGATGCACTCCTCAATTATTAACCCCCCTGTTTATTTTTCCCTTAATTTCTGTTTAACGGAGAGAAGATTGTTCTACAAATTTCTAAAGATAATAGTTTTAATAACTCATCTCTAATAACTGATTTATTTTATGGCATGATGACAGTACATAAGGGCAGCACAATATATTGTTTCAGTATTTATATCGTAATGTGCGCATTGGGAGTTGGGACTATTTAGTTTAGAATTATATATATTTTATCAGGATTATAAAGCCACACAGTTAATAATACATACGATTTCTGGAGTTACTGCAGAGTTCAACTATAACGGAGTAAAAGCTGCACATTTTTAACCCCTAAGAGAGTTTAAAGCACTCAGGCACATGAAATTTTATAATTTGTAACTTCAATAAAAATTATTTCATTGAACAATTTATACAGTAAAGACTTTGTAGTGTTATTTTATTTTATATCTGATTGTTCCATTTTCTGTATCTGAATACGATTTGACTACCCTAAAAACCATAAAGCACTATATATTTTTTATATTTGCTATTGTATTTATTTATTTGCGCTTGTAATTTGTTCATTACATTTCATGTATCGTTCACTCCCCTACAGATTTATCCCAATCAATCTAAAATTAATAAATTATTCCCAAATAGAGCTATTCAAGTTGTCTGGTGAAATTGAATAGATATTGCAATATATATATATATATATATATATATTGCAAAAATACAAAAAATTGCAATGTCAGATATTTCCAATATCGTGCAGCCCTAGTACATAATACTTTACTAGATATTTTTTAAGATACTAGTATTCAGCTTAAAGTGACATTGAGAATGTTTACATGGACACCAATAATCCGATTTTAATACGATTAAGACAATACCCTGATTAAAAGTCTACCCGTCATGATCACCAGCGATCTAACCACCAGAGGTCGCAGGTAAACGCTCACTTTCACATGAACTACAAATCTGCTGGTGAATGGACTACAAAAACCAGTCATGCTCCACACACACAACCGGTTCCAGATCCTGACTAATTGCATACACATAGCTGATGCTGCTCAAGTACTGATTACACACACATATATACAGCTCACTTCGAGACACTCATGGTTGAGTCTTGCTTTCTGTTATAGTGACATTACAACACGTTTCCTTTGTTTGCCTTTGCCATGTTTTTGATCCTTGCCTCGTTTATTTGTTTAATTCTGTTTGCTGCTTGCCTTGTGACCATCTGCCGGTTAATTTAACTACGACTCTGGATTTCCCTTGTACATCTGTTAACCCCTGCATTGACCATTGCTTGCCTGACCATTCTAATAAACCTGCATGTGGATCCACACCTCTGTTGTCAGTGTCGCACACCCTGGTTACACTCCCATGTAAACTGATTTTTGATTGATTTAATCCAATTAAGGTCATAATTTAACAAAACAGAAATCAAATTAGGACATGTGGAGTATGCCGATTTTAGTCGCGTTATTAAAGTGCATTATAGACAGGTCAACTTTTACCGTCATGAAGGATTTTCACAGCATTTTGCGACAGAATAATCTATACACACACGGCTATTTGACACTATTCTCTGCGTCTACCGAGTCAGTAAAGGACCACAGACACCTGCATCACAAAATGCTGAGGTTGTTTTTTTCCCCATACAGTGTGCGATATCACATTCCATTAAAACAACACTCTTCCAGCAGTTCATACTTGCATCCAATATCTCTTTTGTCACGGGGGCATGCATCAAATGTTCCTGAATAAAATGAAAAGTGCCAAACTGCAGTTAAAGTTGACAAATTACCGGATGCGCCGCTCGAAGCCGCGACACGGCACACCAGACACTCTTTGTAGCATGGCAGAAACATGAAGTGTCCTGAATCGTCGCGCCACTCATTTTTGAATTCTAAACATAGGTTTCTGCAGTGGTCCGCGGCGCCCAGCCGTCGACTTGAGTGTACCCTGATAGAAACCTATGTTTAGAATTCTAAAACGCATGCTAGTTAAGATCACAGGGAGCTTCTGGATCGCGAGAAATGCAAACGGCTGAAGTATAAGGTAGACTCAATGAGAAATACACGTTTGCAAACCTACCTAAAGAGACAACCAATAATTCCGATTAGAATGATAATGTGGAGAATATTGCTCTTGTGTTGAGCCCAATGAGCCTTGCATCTAAAAATAGAGCAAGGGTGTTCCTTTAGTGATATCGCTTCGACTCACGCTGAAAATGGCGGACGTGAATCAACAAACTGGGGATATGATGACGCGCCTGTCAATCAATATTGGTGGGCGGGGGGAAGGCTCTCCTACGTAAAGTTGCGGTCGGTTTGAAAACTGCTCCAATTGGTCCACCGTTTTTTATGTTGTTAAATTGAAAAAAAAAAACACTGGGTGTGCTTATATCACCCCAATATGACAGTCTATACACCATACATGCACATATGTCTGTCCAATCAGCTTGAAAAGCAGATTTTTTACCATAGGTGCCCTTTAATGTAGTCAGTTAAAGGCTTAATTAGGCTAATTAGGCAAGTTAGGGTTATTGTATAACAATGGTTTCTTCTGTAAACAATAAAAAGGAATATTGCTTAAGGGAGCTAATATTATTGACTTTAAAATTATATATTTTTTATTCAAAACTGCTTTTATTCTGGCCAAAATAAAACAAATAAAACTTTTTCCAGAAGAAAAAATATTGTAGGAAATTTTGTGAAAAATTCCTTGCTCTGTTAAACATCATTTGGGAAATATTTGAACAAGAAAGAAAAAAAACAATTCACAGGAAGGCTAATAATTCTAAATTCACCTGTATATTGGAAAAAGTAACTTTCCACATGTCCCCTTTAAAATCCACTCCTATTGAAGCTCACAGGAAAGCTTTGCAGTATTCAAAAGAATGTAACCACCCTCTCATCTCCAGATGTGTCCTTTTACGCGCACGCACACTGAATGGCTTCAGACTGATACGCAGAGCTGAATGGCTTTGATCGCACCTGCATGAGGGAGAATGGCTGTGACTCCCTCTGACTGTCTGTGCTCAGCTGTGGTTTCCCTCACTCTGCTTCAGTGAGGGATAAACTCTAGAGTCGAGTCACCACGGAGACACATGAAGAGCTCAATACATATGCATATTACTCATACTTGTGCAAACCCACGCATCCATATGTGCATTAAAGAGACTCTCAACATTCACACGCAGTTTTAAAAGCAATGGTTTATTAAAGAAGAGTTCATTCTGAGATAATCTGTTTATACACACTGATATAAATCTGTGGGAGATATTTTGAAGAATGTCCTGGCAGCACTTTTACATACATTAATAGTTAATGGCCTAAAAAAATCTTTTTTTAAATAATGTACACCAGATATACTGTTTTAATAGAGCATATTATAAAAATAAGCTTTCTATTGATGTATGTTTTTCTTAGACTATAGGACATTATTTGGCCAATATACAACTATTTGAAAACGTGAAATCTGAGGATCAAAAAAGTTAAATACTGAGAAAATTATTTTTAAAGTTGCCCAAATGAAGAGTTTAGCAACGCATATTACTAATCATACATTGAGTTCTATATATTTACAGTAGTAAATGTACAATAATTATTCACAGGACATCTTTCCTTAATTCAGTAATGATTTTTGGCATTAAAAACAAAAATGGTAATTTTGACAATGAATTTTAGGCTATTGCGTTGATAGCATTTTTTGTATAACATGTCTTAATTAAATCTATTAAGTTTTAAATCAAACCACATTACCCAAAACCTAAGATTAAGAAAATAAAAATAATTAAAAAATCTAATCAAACACCAATTCACACAGTCCACAACTTCACACTTCTAAAGCTTCTTCGATATCTCAATTTTTTAAAGTTCAAAAACAACTTCCAGATATCACAAAATTGAACTGAAAAATTGAACTGAACTGAATATAAATATATAATTTATTATGATTATGATTATAATTCATTATTATGGTAATTTTATTCATTATTTTTCATTTAGAATTTACTTATTTCTTATATTATTATTTAATAATACAAGATATTTAAAAAAATGTTGTAATATAGCGTTCTGAATGCTTAAAATAATGTCATTATTTTAGTTATTATGAGAGACATGTTATGAGTACATACTATAAGCAACATTTTCCTATTATAATCAGATATATTATTAATATGCATATTATTATAATTATTATTTATATATACTTATTAATGACCGTAAAAAATCTTTAAAAAACAATTAAACATAAAATATACTTCGTTAAATATATTATAATATATTATGATTATTATTCATTATTATGGTAATTTTACTCTTTATTTTTGTGTATATTATTTACTAATTTCTTATATTGTTATTTATTAATATAAGATATTTAAAAACGTAATATGGCATTCTGAATGCTTAAAATAATGTAATTATTTTAGCTATTATAAGGGGCATGTTATGATTATATATTATAAGCAACAAGTTCTTATAATTAGATCTATTATTAATATGAATATTATTATTATTATTATTTACATACACTTATTAATGATTGTAAAAAGTATAAAAAACTGAACAAAATATACTTCATTAAATATATTATAATTTATTATGATTATTCATTATTATGGTAATTTTATGCATTATTTTAATCTTATGAATAAATAAATAAAGCAACACAAATAAATAAATTAATTAACTAATGTACACCAAATATACTGTTATAATATAGCATATAATAAAAATAAGCTTTCCACTGATTTCCATTCCATTAAGATGTTTTTGTTAGGATAGGACACTTTTGGCTAATATGCAACTATTTGAAAATGTGGAATCTGATGATCAAAAAAGTACTATAAAATGTTGAGAAAATTATCTTTGAAGTTGTGAACTGTTAATGAAGATTTTAGCAATGCAATATTACTTATCATAAATATATTTTTACAGTTATCATTTTTATATAGAGTTTTTATATATTTACAGCAGTAAATGTGCAATATTTTTTCACAGGACATCTTAATAATGTCATGATTTTTGGCATAAAAGTAAAATGTTTTTTTTTTTGGCTGTTGCATTGCATTTTTTGTATAACATGTCGTTATTAAGTTTCAAATCAAACCCCTTTACCCAAAACCTAAGACAGGTTTAGGGGAAAAATAATAATAATAATCATTATAGAATCAAATCAAACACCAATTCACACATTCCACCACTTCTAAAGCCTCTTCGATATTTCCAAAATTCAGAGAATAAATTATAATAAGAATAAATGTTGTGTATGTGTGTTCACCCAGCTATTTAATACATTACAGTTTTAAATCATTACAGCTTTTTTCTGTATTTTGATCAACTAAATGCAGTCTTGGTAAACACATTCCACATGTTCATGACCATACATAAAAAGTAGAATAATATAATAAAAAAAGATCAGATTTTAAGGACTCCAATGGCTGCCCCTGCTTGTATGTAAAGAATAAATTCAATAATAGTTGCCAGTATCTCCTCTTGTCCATTACTTTTGTAATCACGCAGCACATTCTCCCTCACCTGTACCACCGTCATCAGTCTCTAAGCACTATAAACCCAACAATGACTCATTAGCTGGGTGAATAGACAGATTGGCACAGAGAGAGCAGCACCACAGTCGTACCCAGCATGCCCAGCAGCATTACAGAGCGCAGCATTAACCCCATACTGAGCCCTGAGGAGAAAGGAATGGCTGCAGATTAACTTTATGTGCTTTTTACTGAAGCGCCTGCAGCAAAACCTGATGGCCGAATGCTGAGAGGACACCAGAGATGCAATATTTTAGGCAGCCGGATCGCAGTTTGAGTGTTAGTGTGGGTTGTTCGCTATTCAGAGATGAATGGAGAATGTCTTCTTTTATCACAATTCAGTGGGTGAATTTGAGTCGCAATAGCAAACAGATGTAGGACTGTTAATTAAATTAAGTTCTACTGAAATCAAATGAATTTGATTTGATTGTAAATGTTGTTTTTAATAATACATAGTATTTGTCTATACATATATATCCATGTCAAACACACAAAATTATATTTTCAAAAACATGACATACATAAATATATCAGGATTTCTGCAGGATTCACCAAGTTAAATGTAAGACTTTAAGACATTTTAGGACCATTATGAAGGACCTTTTCAAATGTCCCACATGGAAAAGATTTTTATTTGCCCCATCAAAAAAAATTATTTTAATTGTGTACATTTAATAATACAATACAAATTAATAATAATAAAAAAGAATTTAGATATTTCTTAGCAAAATATTTTAAATATTGTGTAAAACCTTTTTAAATATTGAGTACTAGTATTCATACAGTTTTTATCTATGCACAACAATCCTTCCAGTGGTCCATTCTTCGTACGTGGATTACTCAATTTGCTGGATTTGGTTATGACAATTTGACACAATCCAGGATCATTTCGTCTTTCAAAACTCATCCGAGAATTGTTGTCATAGCAACAGGTCTGGTAGCTCAAACCTGCTCGGGAGCAGGCTTATTTCATATAAACAGGATTAGATCGGCTCATTAAATGCTGATATTTTCTTACAGTAGTAACCTATAGGTTATATACACTTGGGGAAAATAGTTGAAAAAAAAGTATATATATATATATATATATATATATATATATAAACACACACACACACACACATTTATCATTTATAATAATTAATATTATTTAATATTAAATAATTAATAATATTTATGTTTATATACACATTCTGCACGGGGTGGTTCTTCCCAATGGGATCAAAGCAAACATTTATTATATGGATTTTTTGAGATACAAACACCTAGTATTTTAAGGTAGTGATCCAGCTTTAATTCAGCAATCCAGCATTTTTGATCCAGTAATTTCTGTTAGATAATAGACATGCAGAATATTCCACAGTTTCTTGTTTGTTTGTTTTTTTTATAAAGAAATAATAATTTATGCAGTCATGCACATGTTTTGACAGCTAATATGATGGTGATTTGATTCTTTGCAAAAGTTGCAGACGCCTTTTTCCGATACCAAAAACTTTTTTGATGCAAAATGCTTGTTTAATTAAAATTATGGGTGTGTGGGTCAGTCGGGCAGTCAGTCGGTCGACAGCAAGCTGGCCTGGTCAGCTAAAGTGTATATTTCGCCCTCTGGTGGATTTACATGAGAAGAGGATGCGCAAGAGTAATTTGAGATCATCAAAAAGTGTACACAGCGGCCTCTGGCAGACTGCAAAAACAAAAACTGCGAGCAGACATATCACCGTTTATGTATTTCGCCCTCCCCAGAAATATAGACCTAAGCCTGGGTTGAAAATATTTCTCTCTCCTGTCATTCCAATTCAATCTAAACTTGAGTTAAACTCAGTTGTGAATTCTCAATATTGGCGCCATGTTTCTCTGTTTCTGGTAAGTGTAATACTGTGTGAGGGGGAGCGATAGAGAGAGAAAGTGACATGAAACTGTAGCCGAATAGAAACTCAGTCTGGCTCTCTTCAATCTCTTACAGTGCCAAGTCTGAGGGTGTAACTATAAATGAGAAAGAGGGTGGTCTGCGAGGTCAGTGAACATAAATACCCACATACCTTTGCCTAGCTTTTATAGGCTGATACTGTTTATATAAAGCTAATTATAATTACTACAGACTAAACCCTCACCCAAACGCAGCAATGAAGCTCAATCTTTTGGTATGCAGGTTGAAGGGAGAAACCCTGAGATGTGCTTTTTTGAATATTACTTTCCATGTACAGTAGCTGTTTGTGAATGGAAAACAAAGTCTTAGTCCTTTTTTGGAACAGAATCAATTGTACAAATCATCTAATTGACAATAAGGATACATATAGTGTCTCATAATTTAAGAGAAATCAAACATGAAAGCCCTGTAGTGACCAAACCTTCATCAGCAGAAAGAATCCATTATTTATTTGCTGAGAGGCATATTCTGTGGACAGAAAACTGCTCAGATGAAAGCCATTTTATTGATTTGGGTTTGATGGGAAACTTTACAGTAGGTTCATGATTAAACTGATGAAAGACTGAACCCAAGGTTTGTTAGGAGGTCAGTAAAGGTGGAGGTGAAGTTTCAAGGTTTGGTGATTGTTTTCTGCAGCATATCAGAATATCAGAAGCTCCGTCAACAACATGTGGTTCCTTCCTTGCATTCATCACACAAACAGCCAGCAATTTTCAAACTAAAAAACACTGAAATCATGAAATGGCAGCCCAGAGTCCTGATCTAAACCTGATTGAAAATCAAACATTGAAAGTTGAAAATGGTAAAGAAATACACTCCAGTCAGCTTGAAGAAGAGTAGATGAAGAGTTCTCACCAGTGTATCAGATATTATAATGGGTGTTTCGTTTCTACCACTCACAGCAAGCAGTCAACCAATCACAACAGACTGGACTATTTGACCAATCAGAGAAGAGCAGGATCTCAGAAATGAGCGGTTTAGAAAGAACAAATGTTCATTCATGCATTCATTCATTCATTTTCCTTCAGCTTAGTCCCTTTATTAATCATGGGTCGCCACAGTGGAATGAACTGTGAAATCATTAAATGGCAGCCCAGAGTCCTGAACTAAACCTTATTGAAAATCAAACATTGAAAGTTGAAAAGCGTAAAGAAATCCACTACAGTCAGCTGGATGAAGAGTAGATGAAGAATTCTCACCGGTGTATCAGATATTAAAATGGGTGTTTCGTTTCTACCACTCACAGCAAGCAGTCAACCAATCACAACAGACTGGACTATCTGACCAATCAGAGAAGAGCAGGATCTCAGAAATGAGCGGTTTAGAAAAAAACAGAATGTTCAAATGAACCAAAAGAATGGTTTGAAACTCTTTGGACATTATTAGGAAAAATAAAGTGCTTTTGTTTTACCTTGGATACATGTAAATGAACTGTAGAAGACCTCCAAAACAAAAAAAGAAACAACATTGCATAATAGGAGGACTTTAAAGAGAATTACTCTCCCAGAAATGGTTCCAATCTTTTACAAGTTTCTTTATTCTGTTAAATAATTTACATTTATAGTAGAAACAAAATACTATGGAAGTCAATGGTTACAGGCAGGTTTCAGGTCAACCTTTCAAGGTTTGAAGGGTGAGTAAATGTAATGACAGCATTTTCAGTTTTGGATGAACTATCCCTTTAATAGCAGATGTAAACAGTGTCATAGTAACACACAGTCATGTACCTGCATTCTATTATAAAGGTTAAACAGCCTCCTAAATGTTTCCCCTGATGAATCACTTCTATGATGACTGTATTAATAAGCATGTCCGAGTCGAGGTGACATTGACGGTGCTTTGTGTGTCAATACTACCACTGAATGACCTCTAAACCTGAGTTACAGAACTGAATACTGAATAGATCTCCTCTCTTCAGCCAAAACTTCAACTGCATTCAAAAAGTGCAGCTTAAATGCACATAATTGCAGACACGCAGCGGAATCTGGTTTCAACCTGAAATCGATATCACATGTTTGTTTGTCCTGGACGCAAACATTTGACTGTCCTTCTCTCCTTCCCCTCCATTCACAAGCTATCCTAAATCCGCCAGTATGCGGAGTGTGTATCAGTGTGTGTGTGACGGATTACGGTGAGGCAAAGCACTGCTAAGCCCCTCTATTACTCGATAATCCCACAGGAGTGTGTACACACGCTCTCGCTGAACACGCACTGACAAACACAGAGTAAAGATACGCACGCGAGTGACAAATGAGAGGCAGAAAACACACTTGGAGAGGAGACTGGCCATCATTTTTAATAAAACCAAACTAATATACAAACGCAACAACACTACTTACAGTATGCTTGCATGAACATGTAAAAATATCAACATAGTGCATATGCAATCACTAATGCATATAAATCATGGATATTTTATAATGATTATTAGACTTTTAAGCTTCATTGCTGAAATATATCAAACATAAAATATTTTATCATAAGATTATTTTTAAAAGTAAATATGCAATCACTAATAAATACAAATAAATCAAAAGTATAACAAACTGGTTTCAATAATTATAATGTATTATTAAACAGTTGCAGAATTACTAATAAATGCAAATCAAGAAAACAAAAGCATCACGTACTATTATAAATATACATGTTTTATTATACTTATGATTATTATTAATAGATACTTATTATTAATGAATGTAAATATTCATAAAAAATTGTTGAAAATAAAATATATTTTATTAATTATACACTTAGCGGCCTGTCCAACTGCTCGTTAACACAAATTTCTAATCATCCAATCCCATGCATTTAAGCTGCAGTCACACTGCACTTTTCTCCCCATAGACTTCCATTCATACACACGCAAATGCGTCAGATCGGAAACGCAAGCTCCGTTGACAAGTTTTCGGAGTTCGCTGTGTTGGAAAGTTGAAGCTTGGTAAATTCTGATCTGCGAAATTGCATCACATGATTCCAATCGAAGATCAAAGCAGGACCTCTCTGGACAGAAATTTAAAACTGAATTTTGCATGCTCAGACTTTAGTGTGACTTCAGCATGATGCATGTAGACATGGTCAAGATGATCTGAAGCAGTTCAAACTAAGCATCAGAATGGGGGGGGGGGGGGGGGGGGGGGGTGCTTTAAGTGACTTTGAATGTGGCATGGTTGTTGGTGCCAGACAGGCTGGTCTGAGTATTTCAGAAACTGCTGATCTACTGGGATTTTCATGCACAACCATTTTTAGGATTTACAGAGAATGGTTAGAAAAAGAGAAAATATCCAGTGAGCAGCAGTTCTGTGGGTGCAAATGCCTTATTGATGCCAGAGGTCAGAAGGAAATGGCCAGACTGAACTGATAGAAAGGCAACAGTAACTCAGTTACAACCGAGGTATGCAGAAGAGCATCTCTGAATGCACAACACGTCAAAACTTGAGGTGGATGGGCTACAGCAGCAGAAGACCACAGCAGGTGCCACTCTTGTCAGCTAAGAACAGGAAACTGAGACTACAATTCGCTCAGGCTCACCAAAATTGGACAATAGAAGATTGGAGAAAAGTTGCCTGGTCTGATGAGTCTCGATTTCTGCTGCAACATTCGGGTGGAACGGTCAGAATTTGGCATCAACAACATGAAAGCATGGATCCATCCTGCCTTGTATCAACGATTCAGACTGGTGGTGGTGGTGTAATGGTGTGGGGGATATTTTCTTGGCGCACTTTGGGCCTATTAGTACTAATTGAGCATCAACTGCGTGATGCTATCATGTCAATATGGACCAAAATCTCTGAGGAATATTTCCAGTTCCTTGTTGAATCTATGCCACAAAGGATCAAGGCAGTTCTGAAGGCAAAAGGGAGTCCAACCCAGTACTAGTAAAGTGTACCTAATAAAGTGGCCGGTGATTGTATTGTACATGTTTAGGTATTATTATTCAATATTATGGTTATTAAATTCATTATTGATCATATATTATTTACTTATCATTTAATAATATCTTATATTTAAAAATGTTAGCATTCTGTATGCTTCAAATAGTGTTACAAATTCATCACTACATTTAGCTATTATGAGTGGCATGGTATATAATAAACAACATGGTTTTTTATAATTAGAGTATTCACATTACTGCTATTAGATATTATTAACAGCATATTAGCTCCAGTTAATATTCTTAAAATTGATTTGAAATTGATCTAAATTACATTAGAACAAAATGAATTCTAAGATAGCTAGAATCCAAAAAAAACCAACAATTGGTCTCAAACTCCGAATGCAACTGCTATTTAAACAGACCATAAACCATATAAGTGTGTTTGCACACATTTTACACACAGTCGGCTGGAGTTTTCTGTTTCAGTGCACCTCCACCCACAGGCCTCTTGCATAAAACACCACCAAGCTCTCTTGCAAAATTCAACACGCAGCCACACACAACAACACAACCCATTATCACCAATATACTGCTGTGAAGAGCGAAACCTACATATAAACCCACAGCTGCCTCACGCTGGATTCACAAACACTCAACACAAAACGACCACACACACATCATGCACCAAAGCTCAGCGTGAGGCCCTGTTCAAAGCCATTCACACACTGCGAATCACGCAGAGACGGCTTTATGTTTCTGAGAGCAGGGCCGCAGGACTTGGGATGGAAGCTTTTTTTGAATTGTGGCGAATTGGGACGACGTGCAATTGTGTGTGGTGTGGCCTTGTTTGGCTCCGCAATGCCGGCCAAACGAAGACAGACTGAAGGGTTGCTTTGAGGACACTGCTGTGATCATAACAATAGTCACGTCTGCCCACATAGCACTGACTGTATGATGTCCTACACAGAAACCAGGGCTATTGGAAACTTTAAGATTTGCAATGCTAATCTATGAATGTCAGCGAGTTGGATAACAAGGTCAAATGAAAATTGGGTTGGATTTTATATGCACATAATGCATGTGTAAAAGTGTGCACTTTAATGCTGGGTTTGCATCAAGCGCAAAAAGAGAACATGCATCGCGTCACTTAAACTAGATTAGTCGTGGGATGTTTTTCGCCTCAAGATGAATTGTTGAATTTGCATGGAAGGCACTACATTTTGAGCATTTTGCGTCATTTGTGGCGCTCGATAGCAATGTATCTTTATTTGAGTCTTTGCATTGACTTTGTATGCAATCTACTCTGTTATGTACAGCAGTTACTTACTTATATTCTTATTTAGTGTGAAGCCAGGTTAATGTAGCTAATAAGCTTTTTGAAAAATAAAATGTCAAAATATGGGTTTAACAATGCTGTATCGTCATTCAGTGCAAGATATATATTTAAGAAACAAAATGGAACAATATACTTATTATATTTTTAAGCAGGACATGTATGGGGAAACTATACTGTATTGGATTTAAAACTTTTTGATGCTTCAGCACACCTTTTAGTTTTTGAGCAGACAATATGTCAAAGTCACATATGGCAGGACTATTTACTAAAACAAACACTAAAGGCCCTATCATACACCCGACGCAAGTGTCATTTTGACGTTTGGCACCACGCTGTTTAAATAGCAAATGCATTTGTGCTCAAATGTGCGCCCATAGGCATTCTGGTCTAAAAACGGAGGTGTGTTAAGGCGCATTACTATTTTGAGGAACTAAAATAGAGAGCAGGTCTAAAGTCCAGCTTGTTACTTATGCACCTCCCTTACACATTGCTTAATACACGCAGGATGTACAGCAATACACAAATATCTTTACAAATGAAAAAGAATTAAAGGAATAAGATATAACAAAAAATTATTATTTTCTACATAAATATAAAACCACTGCTTTTATGCCTTCATCTCGGTGGGATTTTTCAGTTTATTCATGACGATTTGCTTTTGTATAATGTTATTATAAATCATTAGTTTTATTTATTATATGCATATTTGTATTTGTTTAATTAAAAACAAGCTTAGATTTGCCCACCTGTCAGGTTTTGGACCATATGGGGCACAGCATGTGTATTTGGATATAACTATTATTATAGTTATTATTGTTCATTTATTCGTTTGCTGGAAATTAGAACTGAATTTAGAAATAGTTTTGAAACAAATCTTTGCACTTAACAAACGAAATTAATTATGTAGGCTAATGGATGTCTGTGCGTACAACACGTTTCCTTATCCAAGAAAGACAGTGAAAGTGAAAGTAAATAATGAGGAGGCTCATCTCTCATTCTCGCGCTGCATTCTCTTTGTTTAACTGTTTTCTCACTAGTGAAGCGCTCAGTTTTTCCACTTACAAAGTCCGCCATGTAAATAGAAAATGCGTTATGGCACGACGCAACTGACTCTTAAAGGGAATGGGAGATGAGACTCTGATTGGTTTATTCTCAAAACACCCCTATAACTCATTAAGTGAATAAGCTCAACCCTGTTTGACCATGCGCCCCAGTGCAGAGCGGATTTTTTCATCCTTAAATTAGCAAAAGTGCATTCGGCCATGCCCTTAATGCTTTTGCGCCCTGCACTTTGGACTTTACGCCTATATCATTAAAATAGAGCCCTAAATGTTTCACCAACTAACTTCCATTACAACAACATTTTTTGATTGCAAAGCCATGACACAGAATCATGCATTATTAGTTATTGCTGGTTTTTGCTGTTGGGAAGAGGTAGTTTTTTTACATTTAATCTTCAGTTGCAGTGCAAAAAAAGCTTTTTTGCCTTCTGTATAGAGTAGTATAGTCTGAGAAAATCTAAATAAGCAACTCTCAGAACATAGTAAACATAAGTGTATTTTTGCACAAACACTGTTCTCTATAGAACTCCATATAAAAGCCAGAAACATTTGTGCACAAGCATATCTATAGGGTTAATGCTGCCAACTTATGATCAACAGTAAAAATGACACATCTTACCTTTTACCAACAGGAAAAACCATCAACAATCAAGAATGCATGATTATATGGTGTCATGGCTTTGCAATCAAAAAATGTCATTATAATGGAAGTCAATGGGGCAATAACAGACCTGAATATAACGAATGGGTAGTCAACTTGAGCAGTACACAAGGGTTAAGGCTACTTAATATAAAGTGTGTCCTAATTTACTTTTTGAAAATCTGTATGATTGTGTTTTTGTCATTAAAAGTTATTATTTGCATTCTGCAATATTTCATGGTCAGATTTGACCTGTCATTGTACACACTGACTTTACGTTGCAGGGAAATGTATGTGGTGGTGGTTGTTGCTATCTAGTGTTACCTTGATTATAGGGCAATTAAAACTTGATTACTTTATATCAACATCATTATATAAGCATTTCAGAAATTAACATTGTTTTATAATTATGTTTGATGACTGGTAATTGCACTTGTAGGTCATAATAATTAACTAGATAAAGAAAACTAAAATAATTTAGTTATTTTAATAGTTAAATAAATTATACACAAATCTCTATATGTTAAAAAAGCTAATCTTTAGAATCTGTCACTTGAAAACTACTGGTAAACTTAACTTTAACGAAACGAAAACAAAGTGTGCTTGGTCAGGTGTAAATCATAAAGCGGTTTACTGTTATCTCTCTGTGCAGTATAAACACAGTAATATCTCCTATCCTCTGTTTAGCAGTCCTGTAATCATTCATTCATGACAAATTAAACATTTAGATAACACTGAGGTAATAAATAAAGGGTGAGAAATGAGCATGACAGGGCAGATCCCCACACACAGACTACCTGAAAACAGCACGCAACCTGATAGTTTGAGAATCACACAACCTGCTGCGAATGATAAATATGACCCGATGGAGACAGAAAGGAAAGACCTATGACGGTGAATAAGCACTCTGTAAACAAGTTTTTACCGGCTGTAAAACACTTGCCTTTTACTTGATTACTGCTTTAAAGCTACATTAGCTATATTAGATTCTTTAAATTTTATTTTAAAGAACAGCACTTTTTTTGAGAATGGGCTCATTTTATAACTCCCAGTTAAACAGTTGAGTTTTACCTTTTTGAATCCATTTACCTCATCTCCAAAACATAGGCTTATTCTAAAAACGTTTGTCCTGTTAGCTTGCCATGTACACCGATGGACTTGAGAAGCAGAGAGGAGTTGACCACGACGACGAGTTCGAGTCTGGTGAAGAACGGTTCCAGAAATCAGGTAAGACAAAAACAGAAGCCAAAAAATAAAATAAACAAGTAAATAACAGCGTGAGAATGTGGTAAAATGTGGTATAAATCAGACTTTTTCTAAATTGCTTTTATAAATTTGTCGAATGGGTTTAGGGAAGTGGGTGGGTGGGACAATTGGTGCTTTTTAAAATACTATTGGTTGGGTTTAGGGAGAGGGGGAGGGTGGGTCAGTCGATCAGTCTGTCAGTCAGTCAGTCATTTTGTCAGTCGACAGCGGCCTCTGGTGGATTTACGAGAGAACAGCAGAGGTGAATGGCATTTGCAAGAGAAGTTTGAGATCTCAAAAAACATACACAGCGGCCTCTTGTGAATTCCCAAAAACAAAAACTGCAAAAACATTTACCTCCTGGTATGTATTTGATGGTCTCCAGAAATGTACATAGAGGTACGTTTTCAGAGTGAGCCTGCATTGGATCTCCAAGTCTGGCAGGAGCACTTTTAGCTTAGCTTACACAACGGCTAATAATAAGCTAACTTCCATTATTATAACCAATGTGTACACCTGCAACCATGAATATATTTGTGAGAGAAGATTCAGAACTATTCATGTGCTCCGTAATATCATTGTGCCTGCTGCAACCATGGTACAGAAGCAAAATTGCTTGATTATTACGCCAGATTGATAGTAAAGTTCTAGCCACATTGGCCAAGAAAACAACAACTTTTCCAATTCTGTCTTAATACACAATGTAACTACAGAAGAGTCAAGCTTTTTATAGTAGAATTATCAGTAACACTTTATTTAGATGGTCCAATTGAGTGTTAGTAGACCGTCTGCTTAATATCTGTTGATACTGGTCTTTCAACAGACATTTAACTGACTATAAGAAACTTTGCAAGCACATGTCAACTTACACCAACCCTAACCCAACCTAACAGTCTATTTATAATCTAATGAGAATTAGATGGCGGACCATCAAAATAAAGTGTGACCAAATTTTCAAAACTCTTTGGTCATTTATAGAATGAAATATAATGAAAGAAATATAATGTTACATCGATTGGGATTAATCTGCAGTGGGAATGCATCTCCATAAAATCTAATAAACAATATATAAATTTACCTGACACATTTTCGCTGTTGTCTGAGCTATTTGCAGTGTATTTCTGTATTAGCATGTGAGTATTTTCATGCACATGTTTAGTCAGAGATTGATGAATTAAAGTTTACTATTTGCATCTCCATAAAATCTAATAAACAATCAATAAACTTTTTGGGTTCCCAGACACATTTTCATTTTGGTCTGTGTTATTTGCAGTGCATTTCTGTATTTGCATGTGTTGTGAGTATTTTCATGCATAACAATCTATAAATACAATCAAGAAAAAAATACAATTCAAAGAAACAAAGTGTATTAAAAAAATAAAGTGTATTATTGTTTTCTGAATCTTACGGTATTCATGTACAGTAACTGAATGATAAAAATAAGAGTAATACAATAAATTTAATCATTGCTAAAGTCACAAAAGGGTACAATTTCTTATGCCTGAATGCTTTTAAGGTCATTATACAATCACAGGCATCAAAAACACATGCAAATGATGAATTATAACACAAATTAAACATTGCATATATCCTATATACTATTGTGAAGGATCATTTTGCGATATCGATGCTGAAACGATGTCTCGTGCAGCCCTATTTGAGAGAGATGCTAATGGTCTAATGCGATTCAATGATCAATGCTAAGCTAATCTAAAAGTGCTCCATGTCAGACCTGGAGATTAGCTGAATGGATTCAAAAATGGTAAAACTCAACATCTTAATGCCAATGCTTAATGCAAATGTGCAGAGATCCTTTAAAAAAGTACTAGTTACATTTTAACTTTTTGCATATTAAATACTGTAAACATACACACTCTGAAAAAAAGATACAAAAGGTACACTTTTGTACCGTACAGGTGGACATTAGTACCTTTAAGGTTTAGGTTGCTGAAAGAATCATTTGTTCCTTTGTTTTTTTCGCATTTCACACGTTTGTCCGTTTCTGAAAGGATCGGATGTCAGAAGCACTTTAATAATCACGTTATTATCATCAGCTCACAAAGTTCATTATTTCAAATGAAGACGCGAAGCGAGCTCTCTGGAGAAAGTGAATCCGCTCTCACTTTTAGACAGCCTCGTAAAGCTGGCTTGGCTTTGAGACTGTACATCAAGACAACAACAAGGTTTGTTTGAGCTCGGCTCAATGGCTCATTATTATATGTTTAGTATTGCGATGTAATGTCTCGGCTGTGTATTTAAAAATGGCAGTTCCTTTGTTTTTATTCTCCTGGCTAGTGCTAGTGACGTTTCTCTGTGAACCAATAGATTTCAGCTGCACGTCTAGCTCTACATTTTGCAAAGGGTACTCAAAAAGTGGTATGGTTTGGTTCACTTTTTGGTACCTTTTCACAGTGGAAACGGACATAAAAGCATATCGAACCGTACCGTACCACTCAGTGGAAACGGGCTATTAAGGTTCTATGTGGTACACAATTGTTCTTTTAGGTACGAAACGTCCCTTTAAAGGACTTTTGAAAAGGTACTGCCCTAGTGACAGATTTTGTACCTTTATTTCTGAGAAAGTATAATGCAACACATTGTAAACTACTGATGTAATTCTTTCTTGATTTATATTAAAATGTTATTTAGTTAAATGTTATTTTAATATGCAAATTAGGTGCCACATTTTCAGACCTTTTAGATAGCGAATCACAACAAATGAAACCAGTTGTTTAAATTTTCACTCAGTGCCTTTATTTTGACTTGAGTATCATTTCTGAGTACATTTTACACCCATGTTGTTCTGTAAGCAGACATTTTTCGGTATATTATTTCTGACCTTTGCTGTTGCTTAAACATGTCCAGTGATGTGGGTTGCAAAGTGGAACATTGCCGATCGTTCATTGTGGGAAATCAAGTACAGACAAAACTCCAGCAAATGTCAAGCGTACACACGGTCCATCAAGATATGAGGTCATTCTGAATATTAAAAGGAATCTAATAGCAGCAACACTTCTCCGAATATTACTTCACATAGATTGCTTGGCTCTCCTTCTCCTTGACCCGGTTTTCAAAGGACGAGAATTTTTTAAAATAACCTCTATGAACCTGCATGTGTTTTGCAAGTTGTGGGTTTAACGCCGAGTTTGAATGCAACACGACTCCGCATCTGACTTGTGTGTTTTCAGCATTGCTTCTGACCTGCAGGCTCGTGCACAGGGTCAGCGGGTCACCTTTCACACACGCCACCAAATCCTTCGCCTGTTTGAACGGGTTATATGACATATAATTGGCTTCTAAGCATGGCAAGCCATTTTCACATTTACTTTATAGACTGTACTTTTCCATGAAACTAGTACCTATTTTTTCTATATACTATCTTTTTTTATTAAGTACTGGTACATTAGCTACTAGTGTTTTACTAGTGTTAGTTCTTTAGGTACTAGTGGTTGTACTTTAGTTACTAAAACTTTTCAGATATAACTTACTGATACACTAGATACTAATATATATATATACTTTTACATGTTAAGTAGATACTAGGTCTTATTTATTACATACTAGTATTTTCTCACTACTTCTTATAGAAATGAGTACATATTCATTAGGTTCTTGTTCTCATTACATGAATAATAGTAATTATTTATTAGAGACTGGTACTTCTTAGCTACAGATACTTGTAAGGATGTAGTAGATACTAGTAAAAAAAATAATAAGTTATCCTAAGATTTTAATTAAACTATACCAGGGGTGTCCAAACTCTGCCCTGGAGGACCGGTGTCCTGAAGAGTTTAGCTCCCACCCTAATCAAATACACCTGAACCAGCTAATCAAGCTCTTACTAGATATACTAGAAATTTTCTGGCAAGTGTGTTGAAACAAGTTGGAGCTAAACTCAGCAGGACCGAGTTTGGATACCTTTGAAATATACTGTGGCCATTCCTTTTAGTCATAATATAAGATGGGTAAAAATCAAATAGTGTGACTAGTAAGATACGACTTGTTACTAGTAATGATTACAAAAGTTAGTGTCTAATAATCAAGTAATAATTACTGAATAAATGCTAGTATTTAATGAGCAAAACTAGCATTTATTCAATAGGTACAAGTCAATAATAACTACGAACTGGTATATTATGATAAATGTATTTAAAAATAGGTTTATGCTTAATAATTCAACACTAGTATTTAATATTTCTTATAGTAATTAAGTATTATTAAATAATTAAGTACTGGTATAATGATTAAGTACTAGCAGTGGTGGAAAGAGTCTGAAAAATTATACTCAAGTGTCATTACTTGCCTAAAAATGTAGTGCGAGTAAAAGTATCTGCTGTAAATATTACTCAAAGTATGAGTAAAAAGTAGATCTTTCAAAGCTACTCAAGAATAGTGAGTATTACGATGTAAAAAGCTGATGCATTTACATGTAATTTGAGGATGTTTATAAACGTAACATTCTGTAGTGCATTTATTCATTGCCCTGCAGGCACACAACGTCATAAGACGTTAACATTAGGTTAGATTTAGGTTATGACATCTTGGACACTTTTAATGCTTCCAAACAGGCACTGCATGCCTTAAGGTAATTAATTATGATGTGATTTATCTTCTATGTGCGATTTGATTGGACAGGAATCTCAGGTCTGATTTTTCTAATCCCCATAGACAGGAAATAATAAAGTAGTGACTGCAGGTTGAAGGAAAGTAGTGGAGTAAAAGTTCCAATACAGCACTAAAAATGTACTCAAGGGAAAGTAAAAGTACACATTTTTAAAACTACACAGTACATTACAATTCCTGAGAAAAACTACTAATTTACAGTAGTTTGAGTATTTGTAATTTGTTACTTTACACCACTGAGTACTAGCATATAATAAGTAAACGTATCTAAAAATCAATGTTGTAAATGAGTAATAAATCAAAATTGATTAGTTGATCAAATGGATAAAACTAAAAACTAGTAAAAACAGAATAGTTGTTAATATAAGTACTAGTATTTATTCTACTACTCTACTACTATTCATTCATTCATTCATTTTCCTCAGGCTTAGTCGCTAATTTGTTAGGCGTTGCCACAGAGGAATGAACCGCCAACTATTCCAGCATATGTTTTACACAGCAGATGCCCTTCCAGCCGCAACCCAGTACTGGGAAACACCCATACACTCTCACATTCGCACACACACTCATACACCAATTTAGTTAATCCAATTCACCTATAGCGCATGTCTTTGGACTGTGTGGGAAACCAGAGCACCTGGAGGAAAATCACACAAACATGGGGAGAACATCCAAACTCCACACAGAAATGCCAACCGGCCCTGCCGGGACTCGAACCAGTGACCTTCCTGCTGTGAGGTGACAGTGCTAACCACCTCGCCACCGTGACACCTACTAGTATTTAATGAATAATAAAAATCAACATCTAATAAATAAGCAGTATCTTTTAAACAATTGATAGTATCTAAAGAACAAGCTAATACGTTTAGCCAATAAAGCACTTAATGGAAAATATACTAGTATCTTAAAAAATAAGTACTGTAGTAGTATGAAAACAAACACTTTGGCTTGCCATATCTAAGAACAGTCAAAACTCAGGGTAACTAAAAAGGTTGCAAGATAACATCAGCATTCATGTCTAGAATGATGGAATGTTAATCATTTTAAAAACAACCCGTGAACAGAAGTACTGAATTCCCCACTGTTTGCGTGTGATGTCTAGATTTTCGGCAGTAAAAGTATGACCCAGTCTGTCAGACACAGAACATTTGGCACCTGAGAATAACAGTTGTTTGGTTTCAGATGCAGCTTCTACGAACCACTTCGATAATTAAAAAGCAAAAAGCATTTGTGCTCTTAAGTCCCTAAAGGGCATCAGTGTAAGAGGCTGTTTGGATAAAGGATAAACTTGTGAATGCATTTAGAATAAAGGTATTATTAGAGAGAGAATTAGTGTATTGTCCTGTAGATTATTATAGTACCTTTAAGGCTTATTCTGCAAACATATTTGTAACAACAATGGTTATTTAGCTGTAACCGTAAAGATTGATTAAAAAAATTTAATAAAAAAAAAGGTTTTCATTTTAGTTTGTATTATATAGAACATTAGGCAGCATTTCGCTATGTATATTATGAAAAATATGATTGTTATGAAAGATACAACCCAGGCTCATTCTGAAAACATACCTCTATATACATTTCTGGAGAGCGCCAAATACGTCCCACGAGCTACATTTTATTGCAGTCTTATTTTTGTCAATCCATCAGAAGCCACTGTGTACTAGGCTTGGGGGGTAATATGGTAATACGGTATACCGCTGGATCTAAAAATAGCAACAGTGTCAGTTTCAATACCGTTATACCGTCATAAAAACAATGCACTTATATAGGAGACAAGTATTAAATATTACATGTTATTTTTTTAATGCCTAAAAATGCATATGCGTGATTGTCATCACGAGACAGTGTGGAGGAGAAAAAGAGAGAGAGGTGAGGTAAGATGGTGAGTCGTGCATCAAGTGACCTGGTCTCAAAAAAGAACACAACATCTGCAGTTTGGTAGTATTTCCGATTTCAACCAAACGAGAAGGGAGACGTGGTAAATGCGAACGAGAGGTCTGCATTACCACTGCTGTACCGCGGGACCCGTGCGGGAATAAATTTCCAAATAAAGAGCCGGGGCGGTCGGTAACTCTGGTGTAATTTGAACAGGAGCGGGCCGCGTAGATGCTGTTTATGTGTGTGTCTGTGTGTGTGTGTATGTGTGTGTGTGTGTGTGTGTGAATGAGAGAGAGCGTGATGCTGTGTGTCGATTGGTGCTCTCTATGTGTGTGTGTGTGTACTGTATGTGTGTGAATGAGAGAGAGAGAGAGAGAGAGAGAGAGAGAGAGAGAGAGAGAGAGAGAGAGAGAGAGAGAGAGAGAGAGAGCGTGATGCTGTGCATCTCTTGGTGCTGTCTATGTGTGTGTGTGAATGAGAGAGAACGCCCCACGCAGATCTCTAATACAAACAAGACAAACAGGTGACCGCGAACCTAATGTCACATATACGGTTTTCATTTTCTAAATGGTTTAGGCACAAGCCAATAGTTTGGTGACGTTGTCTGAGCCTTACATGATAATTTTTTTTATTACGCACGGTAATACCTGATACCGAGGTAAAATAGGGAGGAGGTTTGACTGTATCAAAATTTGAATCCCGCCCAAGCCTACTGTGTACACTTTTTTTTGATCTCAAATTTCTCTCACGAGTGCCATTCGCGCCTGCTGTTCTCGCGTAAATCCACCAGAGGCCGCTGTCGACGGACTGTTTGACTGAATGACTGACTGACTGATCAACTGACCCACCCTCCTCCTTCCCTAAACCCAACCAATTGTATTGATTGACCCCCCACCCACTTCCCTAAACCCAACCAACAATTTTCAAAAACAATCCAGAAAAAGAAAAGCCCTCGTCTTATTTTTACCACGTTTTCAGATTTTACCACATTCTCACCCTGTTATTTACTAGTTTTTTAAAAATTTTTTGATTCTATTTTTGTCTTACCTGCTTTCTGGAACCGTTCTTCACCGGACTTGAACTCCATCGTCATGATCAAGTCCTCACTGCATCTCAAGTGCACCGACGTACATGGCGAGCTAACGGGACAAACTGGAAGCAGCGGGAAAGCAGTCCAAACAGAGGTACAGTAAATAGTCAGCTGGTAGCGCGAAAAAGAACAGCATCATACCACCCCTTAGCATTTGTTTTAAAGATGAAATGCAGCCATACGTAGCTCTGACTACATAATTCGTGATCTCCAGAAACATATATAGGGCATTTTCAGAATGAGCCTATGTTACATTCTATGCTGCCACTTTTCTGACAATTTGTAAAATAGTCATTAGTAAAAAGTTCCCAGCCCTAGGTCAAAGGTGAAATGAATTTTGGGTTTAATTTTGGTACAATAATTTCACAGCGTGTCAGAGAGCTGAAGGTTTATTCCTCTGACCTTTCAATGTTCCAACTTCCAATCCAGCAAATGAGGCCCAATGTGCTGAGTGACATGTTTATGACAGCAGTGGATGCAGTTTTAGTTAATTTGCACCCCAAGCTGCCATTCGGAAAGAACATGGAAAACAGATGCAAGTCAGTCAGTGTGTGAATGTTTCATATGAAGACATGTAGTTCACCCAAGAATCAAAAACCACCCTCAACTCATTCCAAAGATCTTCTGAAGGATTTTCAAATGCAGTAACCACTGAATCCATATTAGTTATTTCCTACACTGTAAGAAAAGCTGTTTCCGTATTTTGTGATTCATAAGTGTTCACTGTTTATTTACAGTAGTGAATTGCATTATGGCACCTTGACCTCCGCTCTGTCAACTTTTGGTGTTGAAAATTCAACTCTAAAATTAAACGAAGTGATTTTTATTGACATTTTAGCACTTGAAAATAATATAAATGTATAAGAAATGAGTACAATAAGTTGTAAAATAAGTTTTACAAGGTTACAGTTTATTACAAGGTTTTTATACCTTAATATACAACACCAACCTAGACAATATATCACAATAAACTATTAAAAATGTTAATAAACATCACTTTTTCAACCTTTTTCAAGGTTAAAAGTTATTGGAAGCAAGATTAAGGTCCCATAAAGCAATTCAAAGCATAAAAAATGGGTGAAAATCAAAAAATGAATCACAAAATATGGAAAACTGCTCATTTACGGATATTTTTTACAGCGTGCTGTGGATATCAATCTGTCCATTTCCAACATTCTTCAAAATATCTTCTTTTGCATTCAACAGTAAAAAAAGAAACTCCTAAAGCTTTGTAACCACTTGAGAGTGAGTAAATTGTAATTTTGGGGATTGAAAAGTGTGAGGATGTTGGGTTGTTGGACAGTTGCAAGTGTATCCTTGTGATTGCGATGTGCTTTGGTGTTTATGCTAGTAATTTATTTATTCTCCCTCTTTTCTAGAAAGCGCTCCACTGAGATGGCGGTGTGAAAGGACACAGTTTTAAGTGCTGAGGGGGAGAGGGACTTGGGCACAATGGAATGCCAGCGCCGCTCCTGCCAAGAACACTTTTCCCATGCGCCCCGGAGCCAAGACTTCCCCCAACAGCCAAGAATAGCACTGCTGTCCTCACACACTCACTCACTCATACTCACAAACACATAAACTATGACTTCAAAAGGGTCATGCAGGACACACACCTGACAAAAAAAACTTAAACAAGACTGAAATTAGCAATACGAAGATGACTAGCTGAAGTGGGTAGAACACTCAAAAGTCAATTATTCGTTGTTATTTGAGTCCAAACTTTAATCTAATTCTACTTTATTTCTGTTGAGCACAAAACACATTTCGAAAGTTAAATGAAGCAAAAAACAACTCCTTAATATATACAAATGCTGCTTTTTTTAACACAACTTTGGGTTTTAAATCACTCTGCTTCTAAAGTACATTAAATCTTGTTTTTTTTATGATAATTGAAAATTTCTTGCTGGAAAATAAGACTAAATTACTTATTTTTTTATTGTTGCTGAGCAGAAGTTCCAAGAACTGTATGTTCTTTAATAAACAGTCATATTTATTTAGGAGACTAAATATTTCAGCAACTTAATTTAGATTACATTCTAAACAGTGCCTAATTTGAGCCGGAGTTTTCCGGATCCTATTCTGGGAAATGTCAGATGTTTTTGTTCTGAATTTCAGAATTTATTTAAATTGATTCGACATTAACTTTTGCGTGGTGAATACCTGCATATGTGTGTGTGTGAGAGAGAGAATGAAATACAGGGAGCAAAGATGTGTGGATTGTGTGCGTGGTGATTATTGTTTCGCGTGCAGTAAGCAGCGAAAATAAATAATGGTCTGGTGTCCTACCTAAATAATATTTGTATTTTCAAAGTGCCAAAGAGGCAGTCACGCATATTTAATTTTCTTTTAAAACTACGAGTAAATCTGATAATGAGCCTGATCAAAAGAGATCTGGAAAAGATGAAACTGCACGAATGGATCAGGAAAGTGGGAGACAGAAGCAAAGTGAGTCAGCCAGAAAACATGACGGAAGAGGTAACAATGCGCTCTTCTTAAAGATTAGACAGAGAGTCATTTTCGCTTGGCACATAATATTGAAGTGAACTGAATGTCAGTGATGTTAGCAAACTGAATAGTGATGTTTCATACGATTTATGTTTGTTTCTACATATTCGTTTTTTATATCCATGGTTGACCCATAACGTTATATTGCACAAAATAATTAAAGACTGTTCAGAAATGTAATGCTTTTTTTTTTTTTTTGCTATAACTGCTTAGGAAAGCCATGTTCCAGGAATTTTGAAATTGTGTGGTGGACAATGGTCACGTTAACTTTTATCTCTTAGTTTTGTTTTGGAAATTATTCATTTACAATTTAAGCATTGATTCTAAAATGAAATATAAACCTGTCCCTCATCCTACCCCTAAACAACAACCCTAACGGTAGTAAGTACATGTAGTTATTTGGTATTAAATATATAGTACCTACATGCATAGTTACACTGTAACAAGGACACAAAATACAGTGTAACCAAACATAAATAACAATAAAATTATACATGAATTAAATATATGAATAATAACTGATTAAATATCTTTAAATAAGTCATCAACCATCTGCTATTTGAAAATCACATCATCAAACCACATCATAACAAGCTAATTTGAAGCTCTTTGATGTGACATGACATCACTGAATAGAAATTCATAAAGAACCATTTTCTGGTTAGTAAGAGCAGTTCATGTATACTTAAGTATACATGTACATGAGCGGAATATTGAGCTAATTTTAACTTTGACTATGGTGCTTGCAAGCTAGTTAAAGATGTGCTCCGCTCCTCTTTTGCTTTGGCCAAAAATCAAATGAATGGGTTTCATGACGCAGCACTTTCCGCGTCTGGTGTAAAAGCTACTTCACTCTGCAAAGTGACTATGGATGGAAGAAGAGTGAAACCAGCATACTGAACACTGCTAAGCACAGCATAGCTTTTTTTCGGCCAATATATCACCATTTTTCTCTTTTGGCTAAAAACCAAAAATGCCATTGTGATCATTTTAAACACTACTTACACCTGTATTCAGTGTCATCCACTTCTGATCGGAACAAAAAGTCATCTTAAAACCAGGTTTAAATAGTGACTGACACTTCAAAAACAAATCGTACATTTTAGTAGGATTTGCTCATCCTCCAACACTCAAAAACATGTTTTTTTCTGCTTGTTCAAACTACTTATTTATAATGAGCTGAATCAACACAATTCTTGAGGGTTTTTGTGGGATAACTTAAGTACTTCATGTTCAATCGACTTGAAGACAACATGAAGGAATTGTGTGGGACCCTGCATTTTTTTGCAGTGAATGATGGATAGAGAACCATTTTTCCCCTTACAGTAATAATCCAAATAATTTCTTTTTAAAATATAAATAATCTTTGAAACATGTATATGACAGAATCATCAAGAAAAACTTCCACTGCCAATAAAGAAAAGAGCGAAGAGAAGAAATACGCAGAGTTGGGAACAAAACTATGATGCCATGGTTTATATTTTCATAAGCACAATGATCTGACAAATCCTCCAGCTTTTTAGAATGACATCAAACTTAAAAATGCACTTTTGAAGCATTCCAGTGTGCTCACCGCATCAATTTGTCCTCCATTTCTCTAGGATATCTTTTTTAAACTAACCAACAACAACAACAAAAAACCCACCTTTGCCATATTAACACTTAATGGGAGATTAGGACATTCAGAGAGCATTAGAAAGCAGTGTGAGGGTGATGAATTGCTACGCTTCAGCACACACACTAAGAGGCCAGTGACCTTTAACTGGATGAGAGCTTTTACTCTAAAAGCCCATGATTGGTTCGAGAAGCCATTGGCAGAGTAGAGCTGTCTGACAGAACGCAGACACAGAAAAGAAAGCCTCGGTTCATCAAGTACTCATTTTCATATGTCTCCATTAATCTCCCTCAGAATGAGCTCATATCAATGCTTTCCCAGGTCTGCCCATGAGCCAGCACTGCCTGTGTGACAATTTGCCTTGTTGCATGCGAAGATATATTGACCAAGCTTGTTAATTATTTCAAATAGGGCCATTTGGTGATTATAACTGCATCTATAATGGCTGATAAGTTTCGGTAGTTCCTGTTGATAAATAATGTATATTAAATTCAGCTATTAGATACATTTTTACAACACACAATTAAGTAATACATAAACAAAAATGTGTTAATGAATACCAAATAAACATTTTATTAAATATTATATGCATTTTATTATTTTATAGCTCTATCAATAATATTTTTCTTGATCTCAACTACACTCCCTGACAAAAGTCTTGTCGCCTATCCAAGTTTTAGGAACAACAAATAATAATTTAACTTCTAGTTGATCATTTGGTATCAGAAGTGGCTTATATGAAAGACAAAGGCCTCTAGATTACGCTTATTTCACCAAAATAAAATATGATCATGTCTTGATTTTTAATTATTTAATTAGGACAGTAAGGTCTGACTTTGCTTACACAAAAGTCTTGTCACTTAACAGAAATAATGTACAATATAGAATAATAAATAATAAAGTCATAATATAATAATAAAATAATTAATATTGTGTTTGACTCCCATTAGCTTAGAGGACTGCATTCATACATCTCTGCAATGACTCAAATAACTTATTACTAAAGTCATCTGGAATGGCAAAGAAAGTGTTCTTGCGGGACTCCCTGAGTTCATCAAGATTCTATGGATTCATCTTCAATGCCTCCTCCACCATCTTAGCCCAGAAATGCTCAATAAGGTTTATGTCTAGAGACTGGGCTGGCCAATTCTGGAGCCCCTTGACCTTCTATGCTTTTAGGAACTTTAATGTCGAGGCTGAAGTATGAGGAGGAGCGCTAAGCTGAAGAATTTGCCTTCTCCTGGGGTTTGTAATGTAATGGGAAGCACAAATGTCTCCCTACATCAGGCTATTGATCTCTTGCACACCCCCATACTAAATGTAACCCCAAACCATATTTGTTTTTACTCGTTTCTGTGAGAATCTTGGGTCCATGCAGGTTCCAATAGGTCTTCTGCAGTATTTGTGATGATTATTATGCAGTTCAACAGGTGATTCATCGAAAAAAAATCTACCTTCTGCCACTTTTCCAAATGATCAACTAGAACTCAAGTTATTGTTTGTTGCTTTTACAACTGGGAACGACGTCAAGACTTTTGTCAGGTAGTGTACAGTGGTACAAATTAATATTTGCATTAAAATGTCCGATTCAGTTTGCTAAACTGAAAAAGCGATCAGAAAAAAATATTCATGACAATCATAATAGCCTCATGATAATCATGGTTATGACAGATTTATAACAAGTTATGTTGTCTTGGTGATGACAAGTTGTCATGACAAACACACTGACAGGTTTTAATGTATTTGTTTATGTCAAGTTGTCATAAAAACATTTCAAATAATGTCATCTTTGCATTTAAAATGACCTAACTGAGCGAAAATAAATCTTTTTTTATATTCATGACATTATGTCATAATTATAAAGGGTTTATGACAGTCTTATGAACAAGTAAAGTGTTACCTAAAATTATAATAGTCTTATTTTCATAAATTAATTTTCAATCAGCACAAACATTAGCTCAACAATGTTTCCTCCACCAGCAGGGGGCTCTTTGTGCCACTCATTCACAATCTAGCTTTTTAAACCATACAAACAACAAATTCAGATTGACATGATATCAAGCATGTAAACTACATTAGACCGCACCTACACTCATTAGAACATGCCTGAACACATGCATACTCTCTAATGGTACGTATAACCATCCGCACGTGTGAACACACTACAGTAAACCTGCACATTACAGTACGCCAGCTCTTCAGGCATGAATCATTAAAGCTGTGTTTCCCCAAGCGGTTTGAGCAAACTAGTTTTTTTTTCCTGGAGGTGTTTTACGTGAAAGTGCCTCTTTCAGTCCCAGCTGTGTTGTCTAGTAAACAGAACTGTTGCTAGGCAGATCTGAGTTATTGCTCCACCAATCACTGCGTGATTGAATGGCTGAGTAGGACAGAGATTAAGCAAGAGTTATTTTTACAACTGTGCTCCAGATAAGTAGTAAAATGTAGAAATAAAGGTCACTGCTATCAACAGGCATGTGTGTGTGAGTGCTGTTGTCATTTTCATTTGATGTAAAATAATAAATTGTGCATATATAGTTGAAGTCAAAATTATCAGCCCTCCTTTGATTTTCTTTTTTAAATGTTTCCAAATAATGATTAAAAGAGCAAGGAATTTTTCACAGTATTTCCTATAATATTTTTTCTGACGGAGAAAGTCTTATTTGTTTTATTTCAGCTAGAATAAAAGCAGTTTTTTATAAAAAAAAAAAAAAAAGAATTTGAAGGTCAATATTATTAATTATTATTATTATTATCCCCTATAACTGGACAATGCGCTTTATCTACCTAAGATATACACTGTTTATGTTACTAGAATATTTTCTTTATTCCTCTCCCAGATAAACAGTTACTTACCTTTATGTATTTCGGAAGAAAATTATGAATAAACATGAAGTAAATCCAGCAGCTCGGAACTCTCCGGCAGTCGTTGCTAAAAGAGATACAGCTGCGATCAGAAGTTAATGAGAAGTATTTATATTATTTATTAAATTACGCATTAATTGTATTTTATTAGCATCTACCCCTACCTCAACCCTAAACCCAACCCTCATGGTAATGTAAAAATATTATTTATTGTTGACCAGTGTCACAAAAATTATGCTATACTGGCGCGAGTATCCTCAGCTGTATCCCATTTAGCCTTTACCCTCTCCTGCAGCGCAGACCAGGCCCAGGATGTCATAACTGAGGGGGCATTTTAATTCCATAGGGGGGCACTAGACCTGGTGACTGATTTTGGTCCCTCTTGTTCCTTTTATTTAGGCTATTTATTCACTTATTTATTATTACTTTGCATTACTGCCTAAGTTACTGACTTATATCTTTTATAGTAATAATAATGTGCAGTTTTGCTAGTAGGCCTACTGATTTTATCAGTGAAGGTAATGATGCGACAATACTGTTTACATAAACGCAGACGGATCATGGCTTCAGCGCTAAACGTGTGCTCTAAATCATATTTTATTCTTCTTATTTCTTTCCATTTTATTTCAAATAATATAAATAATTAACGTTTAAGGTAAAGATGTGAAACCATACCCACACATGCAAGCTAACCCATGGTTGGACTATTCTATAACCGGTAAATAAGTATAACGAAATCAGCATCAACAGAGTCATCATGCTTCACGTTGACTATTACCCAACTAATCCTCTATCAGAGTTAGGAAAAAGATAAATATTACAATCTATTGTCATTTAAAAAAAATAGTAGCTAAATGTGTTACTTAGTTACATTCTAAGGCAGTAGTGTAGCCAGAAAAATACCTAAAAAAGATACCTAAATTTACAGTTATTACTGTTAAAACTGGTTAAATTTTGGCATGGATAACACGCAACTCAATAGGCTATATAACTTTTTTCGTAATTTTACAGGTAAAAATAAGGATTAATGTTAGGCTATCATAAGTGAGGTTTTTTGAGCTACAAGTGAAAACAAAATCGATTTGCTAACTGTATTTTAGCTGTTAAAATAGGCCTACAATATTTTTTCTGGTGTTTAAATTTGCATGAGCAAATAGCAGTACAGCTTTAATTACATATTTTTTAAAGATTATAATTCAGCCTACCTGCAGCGCATGTGAGAAGTTGATCCGCGACAAATCCACGTACTCACGCACTACCCATTTAACTTATAACACTGCAGACTTGACTTCGCAAACCGATCATCTTTAAGTCATTTTAAGTGTACTTGAGACTGCTGCCTCATAATGGGATGTTTCTTTTCACACTGTAAAAGTACGCTTTGGCAATGTCAAAATGAAAGCAAACATCCAAAAGGGTTCTGCGTTTTGTCAATTTTAGAATGAACATAATAATTTTAAATATTAATTATAGTGTAGCCTACTGTGGGAATGTGCAGTGTCCAACTAAACATTTTATTAGGCTACATTTCCCCTATCTGGGTGACACAGTGGCGCAGTGGGTAGCATGAAGCAAAAAGGTCGCTGGTTCGAGCCTCGGCTGGGTCAGTTGGCATTTCTGTGTGGAGTTTGCATGTCCTCCCCTTGTTAGCGTGGGTTTTAGGTGGTACAGGTGAATTGGGTATGGTAAAATTGACCGTAGTGTATGAGTGTGTGTGTATGGATGTTTCCCAGTGATGGGTTGCGGCTGGAAGGACATCCACTGCGTAAAACATATGCTGGATAAGTTGGCGGTTCATTCCACTGTGGCGACCCCAGATTAATAAAGCGACTAAGCCGAAAAGAAATGAATATCCCCTAACTGAAAAATGAATGGCAGTTGTGTGTCAGATAAAATTAATTTAACAGCAAATTTCTTCTGTATTTTTTCCCTTTAGTGCTCAAGAGAGTTGTATTTAAAGAATTAGTTAACCAAAACATGTAATGAACTAGGCTGCTTGCCTTCATCTTATCCACATATTATAAAATATCTAAATGTGTGTTCTGAAGGTTGGAATGATGGTAGTATTAGGAATTAATGACAGAAAGAAATTTTCGTTTTTGAGTGAACAAACCTTTATGAAAAAGGGAGGTGGGAGGCACACATTCTTTCTGAGCAGGTAATGCCCCCTTTTTCCCCCACGTAGCAGACTAAACATGGCGGCAACCATTACCCGTCATACTACAAATAATACAATCACTATTAAGCTGTTAAACATTTTAAAAAGCCATTTCTGTTTAGAAATGTGTTGAGAAAGTCTTTTTTTCCATCAAACCGAAATTGGGGAAAAAATATACAGGGGGCTAATAATTCAGGAGGGCTAATATTTCTGACTTTAATTGTATATAATAAGAATTAAAACAACTAAAATCTATTTATCATCATTAATTAAAATCTAGAATTTAATGTCAGTGCTCATGTTCATGTGTGCGAGTGCGGCTGGCTTATATACCTCATTCAGTAGCCTCCAGTGTTTCAGTGAGTGTCGTGGCCCATTGAAGTCGTTACAATCCCAACGCGGCTCGTAGTTTCAGCGCAGGCCTCCAGCACAGCCTGCAGACACAAAAACAAACAGTGTATTAATAACAACACAGATCCAGAGTCTGTACAGTCACCAACAAGACACATTCGCACCCTTGAAGCCCCGTCCCGTCATGAGGTCATGAACCGAGCGATGAGCAAACATGATCCAGGTGCACTCGGGTGCTTTTACTTCAGCCGTCACACTCATACTAGTGCAACTCTGTCATCCTGCAGCTCCACTCCCTTCAGACGCTCTCAACACAGAGCAGACCTCTATGGAAACCGACTAACAAGACAACACAAAGGCGGAGTGAGCATGTGCAGTGAGTGTGCTCTTTAAAAGGGATATATTATGCCCTTTTTTTATAAGATGTAAAACAGATTAAGTGTCCCCAGACTGTGTCACTGTCAATTTTTAGAACAAAATAACCCAGAGATCATTTGTTATAGCTTTTCAAATCTGCATCTACTGTGGGTGAGTAAAAACATGTCCCTTTACATTCAAATGTGTTGCTGATTTCCAGAAGAGGGCAGAGTCTTTACAGGCTATTCTGACACTTCAGAAACAACAAAACAAGCAAACAGGCAAGATGTCAGAAATGACCAAAAGTAAATTGAAACCATGTATGTTCTTACTAGAGTCACAAAATCAGAGAGGAAGAGGATACAACTTCTAGATGCACTTTTCCAGATTAATTTATCTATGCTTATCAATTTCATCCAAAAAGTTAAAAGAAATAAATAACATTAATTATAATTTCATTTGGAGAAAAAAGTATCACTATATTAGGAAAGATGATATAATTATGGAATATAGTGAAGGTGGATTAAAGGCTATAGATTTTGATATTATGAATGGAGTACTTAAACTTAAATGGCTGTAAACATATATAAAAAAAATGAGGATTCATATTGGTTTGTAATCCCATTTTATTTGTTTAAAAAACTGGGAGGTATACAGTATTTTTTTTACAATGTGACTTTAAATTATATAAAATTCCACTGAAACTTTGCAGGTTGTGTTGTATTGAAAAATGTTGTACAAACATATCTTCAGTCCTCATAATGTTTAATTATTGAACAATTGCTGTATATTAATGCAAGGCAAATCTTTTTTTTTTTTTGGAGGACTGGTGGCAAAATGATATTTGGCCAGTACTGCACATTTTAGATAAGAATGGTGGTTTTGTTAGTTGCAATGAGCTTGGTACTATCTTTAAATTTAATTGTGTTAAAAAAGATGATTTGAAAGTAATTAGAGGTATTCCCTTACCATTAATTAATTTGTTAAATTAGATCCTAGTTTATTCCAATGTCACACCAAAAATTATGGATCTTAAAATAGGCAAGTTAAATTTTGTGGACAATAAATGTGCAAATACGTTTATTAGAAAGTGTCTTATACAGGAATGCTATCCTGGTGCTATTAATAGAAGTTATATTTTCCAACCTTTTAATAAGAATTTAGTTAAGAAAATTAGATGCAAATATTTGATATTTCCTATTCCTCCAAAATACAGAGTCGTACATTTTAAAATGATGTATGGTATTTTCCCTGCAAAGGAGTTTCTGAGGAAAAGATTTAATGTGAATTGTAATGTTTGCCAATTCTGCAATAGTGATAATGAAACTGTTGAACATCTATTTCTTTATTGTAATTTGGTTAATCATTTCTGGTCTGATGTGGAAAACTGGATAAAACAATATATTTCAATGTTTCCTTCTATTTGTTGGGACATTGTGTAATTTGAAGTACATTTGGACAGCAAAGAGGATGACTTAACTGCAAACTGTTTACTTATTTTACTTAAATGCTTCATTCATAAATCTCAACATTTCAACGTTTTGAAAACAGCTCCTCAATTGACTGTCTTTATAAAAGGAGTTTGCCACCTATGTAGAAGCTATAAAAATAATGAAGGATGCGAAGGCTTAACAATTAAATGATTTGTTTCAAGAATATGGTTTTATTTTACCCCTTACAGAGTTTCTGTTTGACATCTGCACAGTCTGTTGTTCTTTTTTGTTAAGTTATTTTATACATTTGTTTGTTTGTTTGTTTGTTTTGTGTAATTTTATGGCTTTATATTTGATTTACTGTATATCTGACATGTCTCAGTCAGTTTGTGCAAGATTATGTTTGACACATTGGGTGGCACAGTGGGTGGAAACGTGCAGATTATGGGGTGTAATATAATATAATATAATATAATATAATATAATATAATATAATATAATATAATATAATATAATATAATATAATATAATATAATATAATATAATATAATATAATATAATATAATATACCCTTCTTTTATCAAATCTGAACGGTTTGTTTACCTACAGATCTTGCAGAAAAAGGCTGATTAAAATATAGTTACTGGGCTGTCCTTACTTACATTTTCTGGGTTGGTACATGCACCAGGGATCCGATTATAACATGTAAACAAGGAAAAAGATATTCAGATTTTCATGATATTTCCACTTTGAATAAAGATGCTCCTCATTAGAGCTGCACTCAGATCAGCATTATCTGTTTTTGGTAACCACCTGCGGTATTCCATGAGGCATTAGCATCGTAATGACATCACATCCCTCAACTCCCAGAAGCGCAGATCTTAGATCAGTATTGAGGAGCAGGACTCCACAGCGCAGATTGCAGTGAGGAAGCCGTGTGTCATTCATCTCTGGGGTATTACGTGAGAAATAAACTGTTGCCTTTAGAGGATTAGATAGCGGCAATCTATTTCCAAGTGACATGCCCTCTGCTTATGTAGCATTTGTGTCGCAGCTATGGATGTACAAAAATATTTTTAAAAGTTGACTAATCTCACAGAACTGAAAGCCCAGTATGAAAAGAGTGGTTTCAGGTTCGACAGAGATTTCTTAATGATCAAAAGTCTCTAAAAAGTGCAACAGATGCCACTTTTAAGCATCTTAAAAAGCCTATATCTTAACAGATATTTATTTATTAGTATTATTTTTATTGTAATATTATACAAAAGGTACTCATATTGGGATCACATACAAATGAAAGAAACAAAGAGAAAAAAAACCCAACAAAAAAACTGATGAAAAGCAAAACAAAACAAAAAAGGTATTATATATATATATATATATATATATATATATATATATATATATATATATATACACACACACACACACACACACACACACACACACACACACACACACACACACACACACACGCACACACACACGCACACACACACACACACACACACACACACAACATGCATAACAGTAGAAAATCATTTACATATGAATAATTAGTCACACATATCAATAAATGAAGTGAATCACACAGATATAAATAAAAGAGATAAAAACCAAGCAGTGGTAAGGAGTCACAACAATGATAGTAATGTATTGATATATAATAATGACAGATGACAGTAAAAAAGTTGACAACAGTAACAACAACAACAACAACAATTACAACTACTACTACAGCAATTATTAATGCTACTAATATTGCAACTACTACTGCTGCTACTACAGCTACTTCTACTACTACTGCAACAACTAACACCACCACAATGACCGCTGCTACTACTACTACTACTTCAACAACCAAGGGCATAGTTTTGCTCTTGACATTGTTGGGGACATACCATCTTAGAGCTGCATTGAACAGCACAAGTTCTGTTTCATGCTTTTAAAAACACGAATAAAGTACTTAATAATATAAAATAAGCACCAAATAATGCAAATAACAATCATATCCCATGCTGCAAAAGTCAATTTACATGATTTTACTGTAGTCGGGCTTTGAGGAGGTATGAATGTAGAGAAATTTAGAGAGATGTGTGACGCAATTTAACTATTTTATGCCGATTATAGTTTCTCATAATCATGGAGGCCAAAATCTAAAGCGAATTTTGATTAATTGCACAGCCTTGGTTAATAGTATTATGATGAACTCGTAGCAAACCTGACTTTTTGCACAAGTAGGTTACTAAGGGTTGACGGAGCATTATTTTATTATTTTGAAGTTGATTTAATTATTGGTAGGGACATTTGAGTAATTGGTGGATATTGGTGGGACATCAATCCATCAATGCCAATTCTACGCTCTTGTCAACAACTACTACTACGACTACTTCAACAACTACTTCAACAACCACAACAACTACTACTACTACTATTTCAACTACAACAACTATAACATCCACAACTACTACTATAACCACCACTAATACTATAACCACAACTACTGTAACAACAACAACAACAACAACAACAACAACAACAACAACAACTATTATTTCAACTACAACAACCACAACTACTTCAACATCCACAACTACTACTATAACCACCACTACTACTATAACAACCACAACTACTGTACTTCAACAACCACAATTACTAATATAACAATAACTACTACTATAACCACAACTATTACTGTAACAACAACAACAACTACTACTACTACTACTACCACTACTACTACTTCAACAACAACAACTACTACTACTCCAACCACTACTACTACTACTACTTCAACAACAACAACAACAACAACAACAACAACAAGAACAACAACCACTACTTTTTCAACAACAACTACTACTAGCACCACCACCACTACTACTACTACTACTACTACAACAGCTTCAACCACTACCACTACTACTTCAACAACCACTACAACTACAACTACTACTACTTCAACAACAACAACAACAACAACAACAACCACAACTACTACTTCAACAACAGCAACAACTACTACTTCTACTTCAACCAACCACTACTAGTATTACTTGAACTACTATTACTACCACCAACACCACCACTACTACTTCTACTACAGCTTCAACCACTACCACAACTACTTCAACAAACACTACAACTACTTCAACAACAACAACTACTACTACTACTATGGTACAACCACTACTACTATTACTACAACTTCAACAACCACAACTATTATTTTAACCACAACTACAACAACAACAACAACAACAACAAAAACAATTACTTCTATTTCAACAACCACAACTACTTCAACAACCACAACTACTACTATAACTTAAACTACTACTACTTCAACAACCACAACTACTTCAACAACCACAACTACTACTATAACCACAACAACAACAACAACAACAACAACAACAACAACAACAACAACAACAACAACTACTACTACTACTACTACTACAACCTAAATAATGACAATGGTCAATACAGATATTTAGCAGCACATGGCACATTAACATTTTTAAAATTCATATTAATAAATAGTGATTCATTAAAAAAAAATAATAAAACATGTGTATAATTACATATTTTTTTTGTATAAAATAATGTATTTATACAATTGAAGTCTGATTTATTAGCCCTCCTGAATTATTAGCCCCCTTGTATATTTTTTGCACTAATTTCGTTTTAATGTAAAGCAGATTTTAACGCATTTCTAAACATATTAGTTTTAAGAATTAGTTTTTAAAAACTGATTTCTTTTATCTTTGCCATGATGACAGCACATACTATTTTACTAAATATTTTCAAGACACTAGTATTCAGCTTAAAGTAACATTTAAAGGCTTAGCTAGATTAATTAGGTTAACTAGGCAAATAAGCGTAATTAGGCAAATCATTGTATAAAAATGGTTTGTTCTCTAGACAATCGAAAAAAAATATTGCGTAAGAGGGTTGATAATATTGACCTTAAAATGACTTAAAAAAATAAAAACAGCTTTTATTCTAGACAAAATAAAACAAATAATAAGAAAAAAAGTATTGGAAATACTGTGGAAAAATTGCTTCCTCTGTTAAAGATTATTTGGGAGATATTTGAAAACGGAAACAAAATTCACTGGAGGGCTAATAATTTAGATTTCAACTGTATATAAATAATCAATTATTATTATTTTTCTTTTGTTTGAGTTACTTTAGTTTGATACACATTTTCAATGTACAGTCTTTTCACTTTTATAACCAGAAATATCAATACACATATCCATTGTCACCCATCCCCTAGTTGCAAGGCAGCAGGGTTTATGGCTCGAGTTGCGATGCAAATGGAAGGCAGAGGTCACGGTTTCATGTCAATGTCATTTCGTGCTTTCTTTGCAGTGATTAACAAGTATACACTCGTGCCATATCATCCAATTCTGCAGATTAATTATCCTCTGTGCTGCTCTGGCAACATTGTATTTTGGCAGACGTGCTGATAAAGCATCATTGATGAGCGAGAGAGAGACCAGACAGATGGTCGCAGCGGGTGCTGCAGTAAAACTTGTGACAACAGCCATTAGTGCTACAGGAGTCTGAGACCGAGGACTGATAGTGGGATGTGTGAACATGTGAACGAGGGAGGGAACAAGTGCCAAATCCAAAAGCAACACAGGAGAAAAACCAAGACACAAGTGCTATAGTATACAACATTATATATGCAGACATACTAGACATACTATCGTATTAAAACACTCTTAGTCTCCTGTGCATTTAAGAAGCTTGAAAACAAGATTGGTTTTGGCCATGGTATATTAAAAAGTTATATTTTTAGCAACTTAGTTTACATAAAAGTATGACATTATAATACTGTGCACACTGTTAACAGACTGCATATACAAATGCTTAGAAATCTGATACTTGGAATTAGAAATCTGATACATGGAAATATATGCAAATTACATACATGACAAACAAATTCATATCTGGATTTTACACATTATAACATAAGTGAATTATGAATATATATATTCATTTCAATTCAAGTTCATTTGTACTGAGCTTTTTACAATTTATAGAGCTTTACAAAAGGTGCATATTATTGAATTACAATCAAAATCACAAAAGTTACGGTTTTTAGTTACCATGAATTTATTTGTTACTATTAACTTTAATTAACTAGTAACTAATTAATGGGCGGCGCGGTGCAAGAAGAAAGTAGGTCGCTGGTTAGAACCTTGGCTGGATCAGTTGGCATTTCTGTGTGGAGTTTGCATGTTCTCCCCAGGTGCTCCAGTTTCCCCCACAAGTCCACAGACATGCGCTATAGGTGAATTGGCTGGGCTAAATTGTCCCTAGAGTATGTATGTGTGTGAATGAGAGTGTATGTTTCCCGGTTGCAGCTGGAAGGGCATGCATAAGTTTCATTCATGCATAAGGGTTCATTCCGCCGCTGAGACTGCAGCTCTGCACAAGACGTTTGGCCAGCGAAGAAATTAAAATGGTCGTGCCCAACTGAGTCTGGTTTCTCTCAAGGTTTTTTTTCCTCACTTCGCCAATTAGTGAAGTTTTTTTTCCCTCTCCACTGTCGCCTCTAGCTTGCATGGTTTGGGATCGGTAGAGCTACGCATCGATGGATTTGCTCTTCAGTGTTTGGACTCTCAGTAGTGATTTTAAACCACACTGAACTGAGCTAAACTGAACTGAACTTAAACACTACAAACTGAACTACACTGTTCCAATTTACTATGACCTTTTATGTGAAGCTGCTTTGACACAATCTACATTGTAAAAGCGCTACACAAACAAAGGTGAATTGAATTGAATTGAATTCTGCTGTGGCGACACCACATAGTTAACCTGCAGTTATATATGCAACATATATTTTGAAATATTGCAAAAATGGCCCCTTTCGACTTTTTTGGCGCCATTGGAATTATAAATATGAGCATAGTGTCAAGCCAGAAATTATTCATACACCAGGACTTGACTGTAAATGTTGAAATATATTAGATATAATTATTCATACAACTGTTCTGTCTGGTTCTTGAATCTAATTGGCTGATAGTTGTGCGATATTCTGCTATATCAGAACTCGTACAGCCTCCTCACCTTTCTGTATTACTCCACCCATATAGAGTGACAGCAGATCAAAAAACTCACTACAGTTTGACAAATATTGCAGCTGTTGGATAACAATGTAATTTTGAGGCTTTTTTTAGGTGAGAATGTAGTTCTTTTAGATTGCGACTATGCAGTTTAATTATAGGGACATTGCCTTTTTTAAATATTTATATTTTTGGAGATACAGAGCGACGGCATCTCTCAGCCAGTTATACTGAGCAGAGCAGAGCAAAGGCGGTTGACATTCCACCACAGAGGCGACAGAGACTGCATATTAAGCCCTTAGAGGAGAAAAACTCAACGTGATTTCAAACTACAGCTGATCAAATCATTATAAAAACAGGTAAGTGACTTTCTAAGTCAAAATCTTTGTCTTTAGTATGTTGTAATGCTGTATTCATACTATAGTCAGATAGTGTTTCTGATGATGTTTGCTTTGCTTTGGTTTTTTCAGGGTGATCTCCCGATTGCAACAGAGAAATTCTAGGAAATGTCTCTAGACTGATGGCATTTTATGCCGTTCAGCCTTATAATCTTAGAATGTCAGCAAAATCACCTGTTTTGTCATCGCTTTAGATATTACGCTACAGAATCATTAAAATCGGACATATTTTCTGATGTCAGCTGCAGATGTGAATGAATGGCAGAAGACAATAGTTCCTCATACAAAAGGATTTTTAGACTCTCCGTGTTTGATTTTCTTTTTTAATTACACGGTTAGGCCGTTGAATTCTTGTATAAACGCAATATCACGCTCGTAGTTGTGCAATTTGACTGTATGTCGTCACTGGTGGGACACTAAGGCACTTGGCTTGCAGCCTCATGGCAATGCACACCTCCCACAAGTGCAGACATAAAGCCATATCGCACTGCTACTCGTGTGATTTTGCTCATATATAAAGTTAGACATTTGAGCTAATATATTTGAAAATATATGTGCATATTTGTAATTCCAATGGTTAAAAGAACTATGAAAGCGACCATTTTTGCAATGTTTTGAAATACATTTTGCATATACTGTATGACATTTTATATACAGTATGTGAAATCCAAATATATACTTTTATGTAACATATGTCATTAGTATGCATTGTCATATATCAGATTTCTACGTGAGTTCTCACACTATCAATCCATTTTCTGTTTAAAAAAAATAATCTGACAATAACACCTATTTGCATACTTGTATATATTCTATTATTTTCTAATGACTATATTACAGTATTTTTTTTAGGATTATAGAAGAGCAGTACAATAACTTGACACATTCATGCAAGAAATCTGATTTGTTCAATATCTTTGTATCTCCTTGATTTAAAAACTTTCATTGAAGCATTAGAAACTTTAATGTCGACCAAAATCATAACAAAATTCCATTGGAGGCAAAGAATTATATGGAAATTAGACAAAATGACAAAACAAAGATGGACAAAGAGCTACTATTTAACATTGCTGAAAGTTTGTGTTTTGTGCACAACTGAAATTATTGTGGTGAAATTAACCGGTTTTAATTCTGGTACTCTCTACAACAATCAAATTTATAGATGATCTAGCTGCAGGTTAATTGTCCAATGCACTAAAACTAAACCCACTGCAGACTGCTTGAATGTCCTACCTCAAAAGGTCTCTGTGCCGTAGATGATCTTCATAGTGCTGCTACAACCACAGCGTGAATGATCAATCTAACCCAGAGTCAAGAGGACATCTGCTTTACTACGGTGAGAAAATTATTACACCAGGAGCGTTCTCTAATAGGTAACCAAGCATGATACTAATTCCATTGAATCTATTTTGTATTTCCAGAAATCTGAGGTTAAAACACAATCCTGTGGCTGAGCGTTTATATCAGATGTACTGTATGCAGCTGTTTAATAATAAAAAACACCATTACTGCCACTTTAATGTCTTTTTCTACTTTTATGCGTCACGTGGTTGCGGCTCAAGTCATAAACGGGAGTGGAGTAATTCTTGCAAGCTCAGTCTTTTTATGAGACACGCTTCACACATCATTTAGACATTTCTCTGAATATCACTTCCCTCAAAAATCAGCTCCTGGAGGCCTAGCTCGGGCTGTTGTGTTGTGTAAACAAGACTGCCAGGATCCCTCAGGTCAGTGTTTAAGGTGACACACATGTGTGGTAAATGCTTTTAAGACCAGGAATTTTCTAGCAGTAGACACACAAACTTTGACCAATTTGGTTTGAATGACTGTAACAAACTTTTAAGAAATTGCTGTCACAGTTTACATTAGGCGGACTTAATTACTACGTACTTGTGTACAAAATACAGATGTTCATAATTGAGTCTTTATTGGTATTCATACATCCAGAAACTTTTTTTCTTTTTACCCTCTTTCTTTCTTTAATGATGTTTATATGCATGTACAGTATGTATTTATCAGGCCCGTAGGCAGCCTGGTGAAAGGGGTGGTTCTTTTTTTTCAAAAAGTGGCCCTTTTTGCAGTTATTCGCCTCATTTTCTATTTAATTATGGTTTTATGCTCAATCCAATTAAATTTGTAAAAATGATTAGGTTAACTTAATCGAATTGTGTTGAGACAACATGAAGCAATTTTTACAGCGTAATTTAAAATTTTTGCAGTGATCTGTGGGGGAAGTTAGGTCTTTTGATTTGGACTGTAAGCAACGACTCAAAACACCATGGCAATCTACTTAGCAGCAATCTAGCACTGACATCGTACACTCAAAAAACGTTTTTTCTTGCTTGTTCAAACTACTTGACTAAGCACAATTCTTGATTTTTTAATTAAAATTTTTTAAAGGGGGGGGGAGGGGGGGCTTAATTATTTTATGTTCAATCCACTTCAATTTGTTAAGTAAACAATCAATTTGTGTTGGGAAAACATACATAAATTGTGTAAAACCCTGCAGTGTTTTTACAGTGTATCAACTACATTAACATCCAAAACAATATAGAAACTACTATACAGTACATAACAACACCTATGTGAACAACCAGAACACCTTAGCAACCATATCACAATGCATTAACCCCAAAGATTACTGATTACCCATATCTTATGTAACACAGGCTATAATAACTCATCAAAATGCCCTAGCAACCATTCAGAATACCCTAACAACCACAGCATAACTCATTAACACACCTGTCAGGGCAGCTTAGATCACATCAGATTGCACTATTACTCAAAACACCTTAAAGGTGCAGTATTTAAGTTTGACACCTAGTGGGTGAACTAGGTATTGCATACCTGGATCAAAACAAATGCAAGCGCAGGTTGCCAGATTGAGGACCAACAGGAGCGAGTCTGACTAGAGCCTAAAGGCTGATTTAAGGCTGATTTAAATCGTGTTCTATATAAAAGCAACGGCACCCGATAGAAAGAATATTTTTTACATTAAAACGATTTACGTCTTAACCAACACCTCGAATTGAAATATTATAAAAGGCTTCTATTTCTTGCAGCTGAACAACAGAAAACTTTGATCACCTCAGGTACACCTTATGTGCTTTATTCAGTGTTAAATGCTAACAATGTGAGTTTGAATGTCCTTTTACAAGACATTCATTACCATACTGAAGGCAGCAGCAGATCTTGAAGATAAAATAAACCGTCTGAAATTGAACTTTAGAACTGTGGCTCAAAACCAACATATATCAGTGATTCAGCATCTACATTTAATAATTTTAAATAGGTAGAATATGTATTAACAAGATTATAAACCTTACCATTTCGTGAGTGTATATCCTGTGCTTCTGAATGGCTGTATTTAAATTTCTGTCGTGCGTATCTCATCACGTAGCGTGTTGTTAAGACACAGAGTTACAATGTAACCTGCTCTAATGTTTAAGTTCATAATATTTATATTATTTGCTAATTAATAACCTCATGTGGAACTCTGAATCTGCGTCTCATTTCGGAGTCTGCTACTGTCCACCGGAGGTCGCATTTCGGTCACGGACGCATGCTTTGAGAGATTTTCTGACTGAATGAATGAAATACACTGTTTTCCAGCAAGGCAACTGGGGTGCTGAAATATAATTGGCTAAACTTAAAATTGGGCAGGTTAAAATATTCAAAACAAAGACAGCTTTCTGGCACATAACTTACATTTTCTAAGCAGAATATCTGGCTTCAGCATTGTTTTTCAGATAAACAAGAATGTTCACTTGGCATGTTTCTTAAATTTCTGCAAACATATTATGCTATTTTTATGCTTTAGAAGAGTCAAAAACGTACATACAGCAGCTTTAACAACTACATAGCAACCACCCAGAACACCCTAGCAACCACATCAGAATGCAAACAACGTGCATTAACAGAACATAAAGCGTGCATTAACAGAACACAGCAACACCCTAGCACTGCGTGTGTGAATTTTGCACTTCAAAAAGTTAGCTATTTACACATATTTTTTTGTGAGAATCCCTTATTAGGGATATAAAATAAAAGTCTCTTAGACACAAATGTTTAGCTCTCATTCTAGCGCTGCTTTTGCATGCTCAAATGGCCTGATCATAAACCCGTAAAACGCCCAGGGGAAATTATTTCAAATCAGACTAGAGGAAAATGATTAATTCAAACACATCTTATATATCCAATATCACCAACATTACAAAATATTCAAGCATGCAAGCACTCACGTACACATGAGCAGGATCTCCGTACCTGTTTGTGGTTGCTAAAACAAGTTCTAATTCTCACAGTCTGCCCCACAAAGTCCATTTTAAAGTAGAGTAGTGTACGTGTGTGTTACACAACACAGTGCGGCGTGTAAGTTTCCCATGAGCAGATATAGGACAAGCAGTAAGCCAATACCACCCTTGTAGCGGAGCCTGGTGAACGTGCAAAAGAGACAGAACATGGAAAGAGAGGGAGAGTGAAGCACAGATACGATGATGGGAGATGACAGATTAAGAGGTAAAAGGTAAGTTTAGGGGTGCATCAGTACCTGAACAATTTTACAGCTGTGTAGGTTATGGAAGTATTTTATTTTTTAATTTAATTTTATTCATTTAAATCTCGGCTGGATCAGTTGGCATTTCTGTGTGGAGTTAGCATGTTCTCCCCGTGTTCGCATGGGTTTCCTCCAGGTGCTCCGGTTTCCCCCACAGTCCAAAGACATGTGGTACACGTAAATTGGGTATGCTAAAATTGACCGTAGCGTATGAGTGTGTGTGTATGGATTCATCCCAGTGATGGGCATCTGCTGAGTAAAACATATGCTGGATAAGTTGGTGATTCATTCCGCTGTGGCGACCCCAAATTAATAAAGGGACTAAGTCGAAAGAAAAGTAATGAATTTATTTATTTATTTATTTTTAATTATTTAATTATTTTTATTTATTTATATTTAATTTTATTTTATTATTTTGATTTAATTTAATTATTTTATTTTATTTATTTTTATTTATTATTATTATTATTATTTAATTTAGTTTAATTATTTATTTATTTTATTTTATTTTATTTTATTTTATTAGTTTGTTTATTAAAGTTAATTTTTTTTTAAATACATGAATCAATTTAAGCAATTGGGATGATAAGAACAATACAAACATTGATTTGAAGCAAATAGAAGATCATGAGAGGAAACGGTGATATGTCTTTATTTTTTCTCTTTTTTATATATATTTTAACATATTTCAAATACATTTTTATATGTGATGTCAAATGCTCAGCAATCATCATTATACTCCAGTCTTCTGTGTCACATGATCCTTCAGTAATCATTCTAATATGAGGATTTGTTGCTAAAAATAAATTCTGGTCACACTTCATTTTTCTCACTGTTAACGCATCATTGACTATGACTTCTAGCTCAATAAGCTCATAATTTGCTGCTTTTTAATAGTCATTAAAGTAGTCGTTTAAAGTAGGGTTATGGATGGAGAATAAGATCACGCAGAACATTTCATTTATATACAAATAATCACCCAATATCTTAGTGAGAAGTGGTACTTACAGTAAACTAAAGTGTTAACATATTAATATATATTATCAATGTGAAAGTCTTATTTACAATCACTTCACTTTACAAATCAAGCTCCAAACCTGTTTCATTTTCCTTCTTCCGTTGAACAAGAAATAAGATATTTTGAAGAAAGCTGGAAACGTGTAACCATTGACTTCCATAGTGTTTGCTTTTCTACAACAGAAGAAATGGCTACAGATTTTAAGCTTTCTTCAAAATAGCTTTTACGTTTGAATTAAGAAATCGTCACCTTAGAATTATAAAGTTCTATCTGACATTTTTGTCAAAATTGAGTTATTGACATATTCTTATTAAATGACAACTTGTTTACATTATGGGATGTTTTTTTATACGTTGTTTACATTTTAAGACTTTCTATTTAAAAAGCAAATGTTACACACATACTGTCTGCTATGGAATGCAAAAACTTTTAAGCTCAACATCTCAAAATCATTCAGAACGCAGATAGAATCTTATAACTCCAAGATGATGAAACTCATAAAGGTTTGGAACCACTTGAGTGTGCAGTAAATAGCATGAAAGCATACATTTTTTAGTGCACTATCCCATTAAAGGTCCCATTATACTAAATGAGTTATTGTTAGTATTGTTAATTTAAGGATATCTATAAGCTAGTGTGTTCCAAAATAGTGACAAAATTTATGTTAAGAAGTTATAAAACTGATATGAACATGTAAAGCTTGTAGTTTGTCACTTCTGCCTAAATCAATCAATGCTACCTCATACTTCAGTTTCACCAATCAAATGCTCTCTAGTATCTGACATGCCCCGCCCCCTTCAAGATGCTTCACATTTTATTTGTTGGATCTCAACCACTCTCACCGGCAGAGAGTTGATGAAAACAAAATGCTATTGGGTATTTTTTTTTAAAGGGAGGAGCTACTCTATGTTCCACCCTCTCTTCATGTTTCAATTGAGATTATAACAAACAGAGATTAAAAATGCACTTTGCACATTTCAAAGCACTTCAGGGTAGGGTTGTGCGATTAATCAAAATCAATCACAATTGCTATTTGAAATGTTGCGATTAGCAAGAGGCTGCGATTCTAAATATATTTGTATTATTTAATTTCCCCTGCCCAGAGCAAATGCGTAACTGTCATCTGTGTGTGAGGCCCTGTTTACACAAATACGTTTTAGTTTTAAAACAACGCTTTAGAATGAAAACGATCCACGTCCACACTGGCGTTTCAGCCAGCATTTCTAAACAACTCTCGATCTACACTACACCGAAAATGCACATGACTTGACCACACACAAACTCTGGCTTGCACTGCAGCGATGAGAGCTGTGCACATGGGACTGTTCATAAAGGATCTACCGCTGGATCTAATCTCACTGTATTTGTTAAACGTGATATTTAATTCATCTTGTTGTCTATATCTATTGACATATTCCCCGACTTTCTTATTTTTGAATCTATTACTTGTTTTCAGGTAATGTTTTTTGGTTGAGCGCAAAAATAAGTTAATATATTAATTTAATGTTACTGCGTACACTGATTCTGCAGATTTGATTGGAACTTATTGTACGTTATACTTTTATATTGACCATTAATGAATTATTAAAACTGATATTCAGCAAAAGAGAGGGTATGTTTCGTAATTTCAATAAAAATGAAAGGAGGCAGGAAAGTTATAGGCTCTGTTTTGTTAAAAAATATGCATACAATGAAGATGACGACCATATGAATATGCAGCTACATGATGCCTCAACATTTTTGGTGTCTGTTAAGTTGCTAATATCCAAAAGAAAATAGGCAGTTCCTTATATCATGTTTTCATCTTATTGTTAAAAAAGTGATACAATGTAGCCTGCAGGGTGATGTGAATGAGGTTATAAAATACACTGTTCCCTTTGAAGATTGTCCTCGTGGAATTTGTTTTCCGCATTGAACTTAAGGAGAGGATGCAAGACTGAACTGTGTGAAGGCTACTTAATATTGAGGAAAAAGCCCCAATCAGACAGGTAAATGTCTGCAGCCCAGCCTCCATTTTCAGATGTCTCTGTTTTCCCCCTTCCACACTAACACGTCGCAGCAGCGTTTTAAAACAAAAACAGCCTCTTCAGTGTTTTCAAAAAGCTCAGTTTGCGGTGCCCGAAAACTCCGGCGTAGTGTGGACAGATGGTCTAACCGTAGCTAAACTTATGTGCTTTAAAACTAAAACGTATTAGTGTAAACAGGGCCTGAGAGTCTTACTAGTCAACTGAGTGAGCACACTTTCGTTCTACCCAATTAGAATTGTGCAATGGAACAGCCACAATAAAACAAACAAACGCATTGACGAGTGCGGGATGATGACATTTGCTACTTCTAAAGCATTAACAGACAAATTAATATCAAAGAAAAACAGCACATCGGTAATATGGGAATATTCAAATATGGTTTCAAAGTCACAGACACCGAACAAAAACAGGAAATTTTTTATGTGTGTTTACTGTTACAAAGGATCCTCCTCCTTATCCTCCTTACACTGGCTGCCTGTTAAGTTTAGTTTTGAATTTAAAATATTGCTTCTTACATATAAAGCTTTAAATAATTTAGCTCCTGTTTATCTAACCAACCTTCTGTCTCGACTTTCTGTCTCAAAGGTATTAATCTCTTTTTTTTGTTACATTAATTTATATAATAACAGTAACTCCCATAAATCCTCTCAATACTAGTTACAATTTCTCTGTGCTCTACTGAATGGCACAACATCTTCATTTTAGCATAAACTACTTCTATACACCAGTGTACTAATTCTAAAACCCCAGAACACAGCTAATCAGACCGATTAGACAACACAAATACATTTCAAATCAAGACAAATCAAGTCATCTACACTCACAAAGCATGAACACCTCATACAGCTGTCATAAAGTGTAGCGTATGCTTTTCACATGGACTAATCAGGGTGCTTTTCTTCTACAGATGGAGGTGCCATGGCAGACATCATCTCTCTTTTCTCACCGGACACAGAGGAAACAAGATGGAGAGCCTCAAAGGAATTCAGCAGCAGCAGGTGTGTGAGTGTGCGTGTATTTCTGTGTGTGTGTGAGCGCATTAGAGGACACCAGGTTGAATGCTTTCCTTTTTTCAACCTCCAGAATCCAGCATGCTCGCGCGCACACACACACACACACACACGCACACACACACACACACACACACACACACACACACACACACACACACACACACACACACACACACACACACACACACACACACACACACACACACACAGAGAGAGAGAGAGAGAGAGAAAGAGAGAGAGAGGTACACACAAACACATAATATAGTGGGTTTTCATGTTGTACGGGGACTTACCCATACACATAATAATTTTTATACTGTACAAAACTGATCAAACTCTCACAGAAAACATTCTGCCATTTCACATTTTCTAAATATTTAATTATGGATGATTAAAAAAACGTCAAAATTACAAAAATTCCAGGTATTGCAATAATTGTGAGGATATTTGGTCCTCACAGAGTTATGAATACTAGGATAAGCACACACACACAGACAGTGCTGCAGTGAGCATGCTCAGTAGCTCTCTTCATTCAAGGTCAGCACTGAGAGGCAGGTGATGACATCATTACTACAGCTCTGTTTTTTCAGCGTTCAATAGAGAAGCGACAGAGAGTTCATCTCAGCCACACAATGTGAATCCGCTCCTCAAACACACACACTCATGCACACGTAAGGCAACTACACTTAAAGCAACAGGAAATTCCCTCACATATGAGACAGAAAAGCATGTTAACCCACAAACACACAAGTAAAGCATCTACACTCAAAGCAACAGGCAATTCCCTCACATATGAGACCGATTGACACACAAACACGTAAACACACATAAACACCCAAAAGTAAAGCATCTATACTCAAACAACAGAAGATTATCTCACATATGAGACAAAGACACACACAAACATGTAAACACACATAAACACACAAAAGGCAGCTATACTCAAACAACAGAAAACTCCCTCACATGAGACAGATAGACAGAAACAAACATATACACACACATAAACACACAAAAGTATGGCATCTACACTCAAAAAACAGAATATTCTCTCACATATGAGACAGATAGACACAAACAAACAAGTAAACACACATAAACACACAAAAGTAAGGCATCTATACTCAAACAACCGAAGATTATCTCACATATAAGACAGATAGACAGAAACAAACAAGTAAACACACATGAACACACAAAAGTAAGGCATCTATACTCAAACAACCGAAGATTATCTCACATATGAGACAGATAGACACACACAAACATGTAAACACACATAAACACACAAAAGTAAGGCATCTATACTCAAAAAACCGACGATTATCTCACATATGAGACAGATAGACAGAAACAAACATATACACACACATAAACACACAAAAGTAAGGCATCTACACTCAAAAAACAGAATATTCTCTCACATATGAGACAGATAGAGACACACAAACACGTAAATACACATAAATACACAAAAGTAAGGCATCTATACTCAAACAACAGAAAATTCCCTCACATATAACAGATAGACACAAACAAACAAGTAAACACACATAAACACACAAAAGTAAGGCATCTATACTCAAAGAACCGACGATTATCTCACATATAAGACAGATAGACACACACAAACATGTAAACACACATAAACACACATAAGTAAGGCATCTATACTCAAACAACAGAAAATTCCCTCACATATAAGACAGATAGACACAAACAAACAAGTAAACACACATAAACACACAAAAGGCATCTATACTCAAACAACCAAAGATTATCTCACATATGAGACAGATAGACACACACAAACATGTAAACACACATAAACACACAAAAGTAAGGCATCTATACTCAAAGAACCGACGATTATCTCACATATAAGACAGATAGACACACACAAACATGTAAACACACATAAACACACATAAGTAAGGCATCTATACTCAAACAACAGAAAATTCCCTCACATATAACAGATAGACACAAACAAACAAGTAAACACACATAAACACACAAAAGTAAGGCATCTATACTCAAACAACAGAAAATTCCCTCACATATAAGACAGATAGACACAAACAAACAAGTAAACACACATAAACACACAAAAGTAAGGCATCTATACTCAAACAACCAAAGATTATCTCACATATGAGACAGATAGACACACACAAACATGTAAACACACATAAACACACAAAAGTAAGGCATCTATACTCAAAGAACCGACGATTATCTCACATATAAGACAGATAGACACACACAAACATGTAAACACACATAAACACACAAAAGTAAGGCATCTATACTCAAAGAACCGACGATTATCTCACATATAAGACAGATAGACACACACAAACATGTAAACACACAAAAGTAAGGCATCTACACTCAAACAACAGAAAGTTCCCTCACATATGAGACAGCTAGACTCACACAAACATGTGAACACACATAAGCATACAAAAGTAAGGCCTCTACACTCAAACAACAGAAAGTTCCCTCACATATGAGACAGCTAGACTCACACAAACATGTGAACACACATAAACATACAAAAGTAAGGCATCTACACTCAAACAACAGAAAGTTCCCTCACATACAGTATGAGACAGATAGACACAAACAAACAAGTAAACACACAAAAGTAAGGTATCTATACTCAAACAACAGAAAATTCCCTCACATATGAGACAGCTAGACTCACACAAACATGTGAACACACATAAGCATACAAAAGTAAGCCATTTACACTCAAAGCAACAGGAAATTCTCTCACATATAAGACAGAAAAGCATGTAAACACACCAACACACAAAAGTAAGGCATCTACACTTAAAGCAACAGGCAATTCCCTCACATATGAGACAGACACATACACACGGAAATGCACATAAACACATGTAAATATATATAAACACACACACACACTGAAGCACATCTCCAGCATTTAAGCATTGAATGGCTGCGTCTCTAATGATGAGAAATGACTTTTACGGAGCCGCAGTGCTGAGGGACGCTCCCTGTTTCCACAGCAATATTCATTCCATCATTTAACATAATGAGACAGCACTAGCTTATTCAGCCAGGGAAAAAGCAATATTTATACATGAAACAAGCGTAGAAAAGCAATGACTCATAACGGAGGACAGGTTTTTCTGTGTTATATTAATGGAAGACGGGGCTTTCATGCTTAGATGTTATAAAATAATGCACCTTACAGCTCTGGGAGAGTTTTAACATGTATAACTTAAAAAAAAACTCACCTTTGTTGCATACGAAAGTCTTTTTTGGCTTTAGTACTACAACAAAATAAGATGTTTTAAGGGGCACCTATGATGAAAATCTTTTGTAAGCTGTTTGGACAGAACTGTGTGTAGCAATAGTGTGTCCACTGTCATAATAGAGTGATATAAACTCAATAAAGTATTTTTTTTTTTTATTTCCTGATGTTAAAATAGGATCCAAGTCGATCCCTCTTATTTTGAGGCTGACCGTGATGTAGGAGTTTGGATTCCCCGCCCACCAAATTGATTGACAGCTGCATATTAACATGTCTCCACAGCAGCACATATAGACATATCAACAAGACAGGACTTGCGCAAAGCAACTGGGATTAAAAGATCTGGTTGGCTCTCTGTGATCATCAATCATCATTAAATTTGCTCAAGAATGAGTTATACAAGTTTAAATTGTTTTTAAAATGTTTGTGTGTCTGTGCGCTAGTGTGTGCGTGAACTTAGTAATGACATTGTGTGTGACTCATCATTGCAGAAAGGCTTGAATTAACTCCACAACAAATACATCAAATATTCATTGGTAAAGTTCTTACTGTAGTATTTTTCACAAACGTTACATGAGATCTCCTATATGCTACATACATACATACATACATACATATACATATATATGTATATATATATATATATATATACATATATACATACATACATACATATACAAACATATATACATACATATATATACACATACATATATACATTTATTATTTACATATATTTACATTTATACATATATTATTTATATTATTAATATATACTATTTATTTTACTATTCAATTATATTTAAAAGACAAACAATACAAAAATATATATTGTTGATTATATAATAAATTATCTGATGGGTGTTTTGAGCTAAACTTTACAGACATTTTCTGGAGACACAAAGACTTGTGTTAAATCTTGAAAAGGGGTAAAATAGCTGCCCTTTAATACTATATTAAATTGTTTTAAAAAGTCAATTAAGTTATACTTAAGTTGTCACTTTGGACAAAAGCATATGCTAAATCACTAAATGTTAATATAATACTGTTTAACACTGTTATATAATATTGTTATTGCAAAATAGAAAACCAATGTATAGTACAATTAGTTTTAAATTCATATAAATGCACAATTTGTTAATTCATTTATTTTCCTTCAGCTTAGTCCCTTTATTTACTAGGGGGTCATCACAGCGGAATGAACCTCCAACTTATACAGCATATGTTTTACACAGTGGATGCCCTTCCAGCTGCAACCCAGTACTGGGAAACACCCATACACTCTCGCATTCACACACATACACTACGGTCAATTTAGCTAATTCAATTCACCTATAGCGCATGTCTTTGGACTGTGGAGAAAACCGGAGCACCCGGAGGAAACCCACACGAACACGGGGAGAACATGCAAACTATTTGACACCCATGCCACCCAGTACAATTTGTTGATTTTCTAAAAGTCAAGGTCAAGATTAGAACACAAAATATTTAGTTTATTTTATATCGACCATTATATACTATATTAAAACTATTATAATTTTTTGTTTTAAAAAATTGTTAAACAAGAAATGTTTCTTGGTAAATCAAACTAGCCTGTTAGAATCATTTCTAAAATCAAAGACATTAAAAACTACAAATACCAAAAACATTTGAACTACAGAGTAGATTTAGTTTATTAATACGTAATCATACCCATAACAAATAGCAGTCTCCTGTATTGTGCCAACAACAGCTAGCATGGTTGGAGTAGCATAGTAATAGTTAGCATTGTAATATCGATTAATCAGTTTGAACTACTAAACTAAAAACATAACTTACCCAAAAATGAAAAAAACTCTCACTCTAAAGTTATTTTAAAACTGTAAAAGTAACCATGTTGAATTCATAAGAAGACACTTTGAAGAATGTTCCGAACAGCAAAAAGAAGTTGATACAGATTTACCGGCTGAGTAAATAATGCCAAATTAATAATGTTTTACTTTTATATAAACAATACATCTTCAACAAACTAGCAGACGTTTACCTCATAAAATACTGCAAAAGTGTAGCAGGCCATCTGAACACTGATACCTCAGCTGTAGATATGGTCACAAATAAATCATGGCAAGCGTAATCGTGTCATTAACAATCACAAAGCCTGTCAGTCAACCTACAATCACCATTCAATCCGTCCCCTTTGTCCAAAACTACTGGAGAGCTACAACAGGAGGTGGAGAAGTGGATATCTCTCTCTCAGACACATACACGCATACACACAACTCTCACACACACGCGCTCATTTACAAGCGCCTAAAAGCCACTCAAAGCTGCTGGTCACACTCAAAGTAGTAAAACTCAATAGTTGACAGGTTCATTCAGGGCCGTCTGTGGGTCATTGTGAGAAACTGATGGAGCGATTGCTTTGTATTTTCTGCGTTTCTTCTGCTGGGACAAACGTGGCGGTAAGAGGAGAGCGCGAGGGGCAGGTAATGTGTCAGGTTACCATGTCATACCCCGGTTTGACCTCATTGCTTTAAGCTTCTCTCATTCTCTGTGTTTCATTGCTGAGGGCGTCATTGCTGATGTTTTTCTCTGACAGCCTGACTGACATTGTCATCTCATCATATCAGTGTTTGTGTGTATGCGTGGGTGTGTGTGCTCTTGTTTCGCACCGTGGTCTCTTTTCTGCAAAGGATTTGTTTACTGGCTTGTGAAAATGAAACTTGCTATTTTCAACAACAGGATTGTGAGTGAAGGAAGAAGAGCCTAAAAAGAGTGCTCTGAATTTTGATCTAGTAATGTAACTGAAATGTCAAGTGGCTTCAGTTGTGGTGCATGATAGGAGGGCAATGTAACTAATACAATAGTTTAAAATAAATATTAAAATACTGGGGTGACAAATGTTAATAATATGTTTTTATCCATTAAAATAGTGGATTATACAGTTGAAGTCAGAATTATCAGCCCCCCTTTGATTTTTTTTTTTCTTTTTAAAATATTTCCCAAATGATGTTTTACAGAGCAAGGAAATTTTCACAGTACTTCCGATATTATTTTTACCTCTGGAGAAAGTCTTATTTGTTTTAAAAGCAGTTTTTCATTTTTTTAAAAACCATTTAAGGTCAAAATTAATAGCTCCTTTAAGCTATATTTTTTGATAGTCTACAGAACAAACCATCATTATACAATAACTTGCCTAATTTTACCCTAATTAATTACCAGTAATTAATTACTGCCTAGTTAACCTAGTTAAGCCTTTAAATGTCACTTTAAGCTGTAAAGAAGTGTCTTGAAAAATATCTAGTAAAATATTATTTACTGTCATCATGGCAAAGATAAAATAAATCAGTTATTAGAAATGAGTTATTAAAATTATTATGTTTAGAGATGTGTTGAAAATTTTTTCTCTATGTTAAACAGAAATTGGGGGAAAAATAAACGCATAACTCTGAATTTAACTGTGTGTGCGCGTATATATAAATAAATAATATATATATATATATATATATATATATATATATATATATATATATATATATATATATATATATATATATATATATATATATGTGTGTGTGTGTGTGTGTGTGTGTGTGCGTGTGCGTGTGCGTGTGTGTGTGTGAGAGTTTTTATGTATATGTTTTTCGGTTTTGTGTTCTCTTTAAATTAAAAAATACATTCCACTATTTTAATTATTTATTTTACTATTCAGTTATATTTAAAAGACAAACAGTACAAAAATATGAGGTAGCACTGCAGGAGTAAAGTCAGACGGACATTTACATTGTCTGTGATTTATATTGCGATTTTTCTCAAATAGCTTTATCAATAATTTTAGATTGATTGATTTAGATTTTGTAGGGGAGTGCATAAAATATAATCAAAAAATTAAAAGCAGAGATAGAGCAAATGTACAAAAGATACAGAAACAAAATAATCAATTGTACAATAAAGCTGTTTGTTCATTGTGTAAATAATTAAATACAATTCGACTTAGTTAAAGCTACAAACTGTTTTAAACTTGCTTAAACTGTTTAAACAGTGTATCAAGCAATTGATACACTTTGACTTTATTATGGGAAAGCCAAAAATGACTCCAAAATTCTCGTGTTCTAAAATGTTGCACCAGGTCAACTCCTGACTCCACATTGCATGTTCTGCGATGTGACTACTGTGTTTTCACATACTGCAATATCGATGCTAAAACGCTATGTTGTGCAGCCCTAGTGTGCGGTACAGATTTGTATAATGCATGTTATACAAGGTTATTGTATGTATAGGGTGTTTGTATAAAATGTTATTTCTATACGATTTGCCTTCCCAGTGCTCAGGTAAGTTTTAATAATTTCAAAAATGTAAAAAGTTGACCATAATCTTTTGAGTTTTGAGCTGATTTGCATATCAAACTCTATAAAGTTCCTTTTTGCAGACGCTGCGTCATTCATAACATGCTCTTTCTGACCACAGCTTTTACAGAAATGCTTGGCACTCAAACAGACAGTTCAGACAAACAGTGCTTTATGTTTTCGCTATTTACTGTTAAATCATGTTGTCGGCTTGGCATAAAATGTGAAAAAAAAAACCCATAAAAGCCTGACTTCGAGACATGCTCAAGTCTATTTATCTGCAGTAGCTAAAGGAGAGGACAAGCAAATTAATCAAGCAGCAACACACTTTATATGCGTAGGCTTTCACTCCAAAAAAAACACCTCCAATCGAACCCTGCAATCAAGACTCTCACAAGCTCAGAAAGAGGAAAAATATCACGTCTAAGAAAGGGAATCAAAGCTACTGAGATATAAAGGCAGATGGAGAGATACCACAGCAAAAAAAAAGGAAAACATTTGAAGAGACAAGAATATATGAGAGTCTATTTCTGCAGATCTTCAAACGTTCAAAGTCCTGATGACTCTTGGGAGTCTAGTGTAAGCGAGGATGAGACCACCACCCTTTCGGACCCCCGACTGTGAGACAAGCCTGGAAGCAGACCAAACTAGCTTTGAGATGATAAAAAAAGTCCCCATACATACATAATTGACGAGATATAAGGATATTGCAGAAGTATAAAAAACTAGTGACCATATGTAGTAATAATATGTAAATATGCCATGAAAGAGCAGTACGCACAGATTTCTATGCACGTATAAACAAGTGTCTAAAAGCAGCTAATGGCGCAATGTAGATTTTAGACACCAGATGGCGCTGTATTTCATCGTATAGGTGTATATAAGTACAACAGTTGCTTTCATTATTTGTAGGGTAACCATATGTCCCGTTTTTTGTTTTCAGCTTTGTGTGTGTTTGTTTGTGTGTGTGTGTGCTTCATTTATCATGGAAAAAAAGAATCACGTTTAGTCCTGTACATCATCTTTCCTAAAATGTGTAGGCTGAGCGCTATCAGTGGTCTCAGCAATGGCAGCCAATCATTTCAGAGTATATTTTGACAGACAACATTTCCATCCAATCATATTTCAGTATCAATTAACCTGTTAATGAAGGCGGGACATGGACCAGTGCAGCTGCCAGCGACAGAGAGCACAGAGGAGATAAACAAATATGAAAATATGAAAGGAACATTATATGGTATGTTTTAACATGCAGTATGAGTTACTGAAATGTGTTGTCACCATGAATCCGTGTTGTTGCCCCAGACAGTCGTCAATCAAACAACTTATAAATTATGTCATGTAACACGTTAAATGTACCCCAGAGCAGCCATTCAGTTTTAATCAATAAGACAAGTTCAATATAAAGTTGAAGAAAAAGGAGGTTATGTGGTCAGTGTTAAATCGACATGATCAAGTAAAAGGATTATCAGACATAATCTGCAAGATTATATTATGTATGTGGCACTTGGAAATCACTGGAGAGAACAGGGATAAAAAAAACTGCATGTGGTTGGGTTAACATATGGTCTCAGTTTACGTTTCAATAGGCGGTGCTGAGCCTGATAACAGGCTGTAAAACACCTTACAGTGCAGCGACATCTCCTAACTAGACGTGTAGTATCTGTAGGCCAATCTGAATGTGAAAAGGCAGTGTAAACCTAGGCTGTATCTTAAAGGAATCGTCTTCATACAGTAATTCATTACTCTGCTGCTAGGATGGTCAGAGAGTACAGTTTACTCAAGATTTTAAACATTAATTTAATAACACTGTTTATGTAATTATTTGTAACTGCAGTGTAAAAACTGTACATTCTTGAATGTATTATACGAATGCCACTTCACATACAGCTTTAAAGGGATAGTTCACCAAAAAAAAAAAAAAATTATTTACTCACTATTTATTCACCCTCAGGTGGTTCCACAATAGAATATGTTTTTCAAAATGTCAGAAACCTGTAACCATTAGACATGGGCCGTTATAAGATTCTGACAGTGTGATAACATTGGATAAAAATATCATGGTTTCATGGTATTGTGATTACTGCTCTAATATTTCTTCTTTTTTTAATTGCCTGGGTAAAAAACTAAAAGTTTTCCCCCATTGAACACAATATATTTTATTTTAAGAAAGATTTAAAATATTTTAGAACATTAAACATGTCCGGCTAAATAATTCAAATAAATAGTTGAGTACTTCTGTCTTCATCAGTTTAAAAATACAGATTTCTTTAAAACTTAAAAAGGCTTCTTTAGATATCTTTCTTTCTTTAGATATAAATTAAGCCACTGCATTGATGCATTGATCATCTCTATAGCAAGCTTGGATGTTGTTTTTATAAGCGATTTGTTTTTCAGATGTTTGCTAAAGCATAGACTGACCGGTAGCTTTTGATGTGTGTTTCCTTTTCTGCTTGAGATACACTGTTAACAGTTTTGGTAAATTACACTGTAAAATGTCACTGTATTTTAAAGTTGCTTTATGGGAAACATCTTTTTGGCGCCAGTAAAATACAGTATTTTTAATTTACTGTAAATCAAAATACAGTAAAACAAATGAGCACGAAACATGAGCAATCACAGAAAGGGTTTTTTTCTACCTGGAGGAAGAAAACACAGATCCTAGAAGTTGGCAGCTACAAAGTGTGTGCAAATGCTTTTATGTTTGTAAAAATACTTTATATTCTTGGTTTAATTAATAAAAATATATACAAATACTGAGTAAATAAAACTAAACTTGGGTCTGTGCATCACTTAACTATGTGCAGTAAAAGGCTAAAAAAGTAAATGAAGTAGCTGTTAAAAAAACAAAACTTGCATATACCGTAACGGTATGACAGAAAATTTTTGCAATTTTAAAACCTTGACTTTTCTAAACCATGGTAAACCTTGAAACTGGTTATCATCCCATCCCTTGTAACCATTGACTTCCATAGTAGGAAAAACAAATACCATGGTAAATTTTTTCAGGTTTCCAAGATTTTTCAAAATAACTTATTTTGTGATTAACAGAAAGAAAAGACTCAAATAGGTTTGTGACAACAAGTGAAGGGTGTGTAAATGATGACCAAATTTTCAGTTTTGGGCAAACTGTCCCTTTAATGCCACTACTGCAGTGCAAGTATCGATACTGATATTATTTGATTGGTAAATGCCTTATATTGTCAAACAATTAAATAATTAGATATGTTTATTGAATAAATTAAAGAAATTACATATAAAAGGGCACACATGCATTGCTAAAAGGGAGATAATTTGCATTAATTCAATTTAAGTGCGCAAACGTAGTCCCTAAATGGAAAAATGAATTGTGAAATTAATGTAATTTATTATTTTCAGTTTTTCTCCAGGCTTCACTGAAACCAGGAAACTGGCCTCCTTTTTGGTGTTACAGAAATGTCTACACTAATTACTCCATTAATATAACCAGCGGAACGAGGGAACGAAAACATAACAACTTGTATGCTTGTTATTGGATTAAATGAGTACGCTAGATGATGTCCACTACAGTTTTCAGACACCACTGCAAATGTCTGTTTCCTCAAATAGTGAGTCATTCCAGAAATAACACACATTGTCATCACCTGAACAAAAACCTTCTGCAAGAAAGTTCTGCACTAATGCAGTTTATATGCAAATGCTTTAAAGCCGGAGAGTAGGTGGTGGGTGGGTTTCTTGATATCACTACAATATGGAAAAACAGCGCAAAACTTGATTAAACACCTCCAGGTCATGAAGTGAGCGTAAATATGAGAAGAAAGAAAAAGAAAGAAAACAAAAAGGAGGGGGAACCCCGTTGCAGGAGGACTTAGGTTTATGAAAAGCAGCTTTTGACTAAGTGTAATGTTTAAAATGACATTTTTACAAGCAGTTTGAAGGGCATCCCACTGTTTGGCACTGTAAGGGGAACAAGCTAGAGGGTGTGCATTGCTTACATTACACCACATGCTTGGCAAACTCTCATCCATTATTTCAGAGATTCCTGTAATGACATCTTATGCTTATTGTTCCTAAAAATCCCAGTACATTCTAAAAGATGCTATTTTCTACACTTTTTAATATATTCACCTTAATCCTTTAACTGCCTCACCAAGAAAAAAAATTTGGATGGTGTTTCTTAACTCTTAATGTCGCTAGTTAACACACTCGAAGCAGTTTTTTTTTCAACACATCCCATAATTTCTAAAATATCAACATCTACCAATATGTTGGTTTATGGTAAAATTGCCGGAATAAATACATGTACTATGAAAATCTGAAAATATGAAGTGTAAGACCAATTTATTTTAAAGAAATAATCGAAATAAAACGTTTTTGAATACTAAATCACCTTTATTTTTTGAAGCATGCCATAAAATATTTCAGTTTGACATTTAATGTTTTCTTGTTTTTTTTTTTACAATGAAACCAAAATCAAGTGTAGTTTATGTTTGTTAGATTTTTTTGTAAACCAACAATGCTGTGAAGTCTAAACCTTTGTTTAAAACAGTTATTCTTTAAATGACAGTTCTTTAACAGTCATTATGTAAAACAGTCAAAATATGGGTAAATAGGGCTAATAATGTTTTATTTATTTAGCCTTTTTTAAAAAATAGTTCTCGCTGCAGCCTGTAGCCTAGTGGTGTCATGCATGCACATGTCATGTAGGCATGGGCCAGTATAAGGCCCCGTTTATTAAACGACAGCACTAGTCATTGCGTCGCCCTTAGGTATTTTTTAAATTTGTAAACATAAATAGACAATACAAATGTTTTATTTGATTTTATGTATTTAAAGTCAATGTGAAATCAGAATTTGCAATGTTCAATTTGTTGGTGCACATTATTAGGTGAACAATTAATCTGTCCAAGTAAATCCCTTGAAAAAAAAATGGTTTTGATAATCTTCAATTAAATTTGGACTGTTTGTTTCTGCGATTGGAAGAGTGGTCAGTTTGATGGCTTCAGCCACAATATTCGTAATCACACCAATCATACTGTTAGTTTGCTATGAGTGAATGATGCTCAAAAATAAAGCCCCGCCCTTTTCTCAATATTCTGTTTCAGTTGGAAGTGCATCCACATCCTGTAATAAAAGTCTGAGTAACTTCCAGTTCATGCAGACTTTAATAGTTAAAATAATGTTTTATTTTTTCCATATTAGGGAACCTGATGTTGCCATGGGCAGCGTGTGATTCAGGACCACTATTGTGATATGGACAAACCCAACTGTTTAAAATCAACCAAAAAAATTAACCCAGCAGTTTGTCCACATTTGACCCCAAATCAGGTTAGAACAACCCACTCTTCTTTAAAGCCTGTCATACGGTACAGAAAGACTGTGTGTCTATTTCAAGCAAACTGCACACAACAGAAAATCTGTGCAAGGGTGTCACAGGCTGCCGTTTAACTGGGTTACATGTCGCTTTGAGCATTTGCATGCATGAACTCCAAATCGCCCTTTCAGTCGCCCTCAAGTGTGCATATCTGTGAGAGAATGTGTTTTGTGTGTCGCTTTAAGAGCGACGTGGTGTTCATTGAGGCAATCGCACGCTGAGAGTCTATTTATAACCTCTGTCTTTGAGGTCTCCATTACATTTGCATAGGAGCCGTGCACTCACACTTCCCTCGCATCTCATTTACATGTGCCGTGTGGTTTTCCTGCTGTGGGTAACCATTCCGCTGGCTGGAGTTATGTGTGAGTCTGTGCATGCATGAGAGCAAACATGTTTGTGTGTGTTATGTGGCAGTCACCATCACAGTAGGGGTCCTGAGTTACATGCTGCCCTTGGCAACATCAATAAAATAAAAAAATTGAATTACATTTATTCATTAATTCAATTTCTTTTCAGCTTAGTCCCTTTATTAATCAGGTTTTTTTATTTAAATTAAATTAAATTTAAAAATGTTTAATGTTTTTTAAATAAAATAAATTTAAATAAAAAATGTAAATAAATTAAATGTAAAAACAAAAATTTCAATAAAATAACACAACAAAATTAAACTAATTAAAAAATTTATGTATAAAATAAAAAATACAAAAAATACAAAAGTAGAAAGTTTGTACAAAAGGAAACTGAAAATATTGCAAGTAATAGTAAAGTTGATCTAAATAAAATGCTAGATAACAAATTAGAAAATGAAATAATAATTAAATACAAAAGAATACATAAAGAAAAATCTATGATGCTCTCAATAATTATGCTTTTATAAAACATTACTTTATAAATACGTAAAGCAAATCTTTTCCACCACACACATGAAAAAAAGGTCTGACTATATCGCCTGTGTCTGTATCTTTGCACCATCTATCATAACCACAATTGCTACAACACCGTGAAGTAGTGCATATCTGTGTGTGAGTCATTTCTCGTTACTACAGTGTGTACGTGTGTGTGTGTACGTGTACGTGTGTGTGTGTGTGTGTGTGCGTGTGTGTGGTTGAGCAGGACAGTGTGTACTCCAGTGTTTATGATGAGTCACTGCGTGAAACAACTTACTGGCTATACAACTGCATGAAGCCAGTGTGTTTGTGTGTGTGTGTGTGTGTGTGAGTGAGTGAGTGAGATAGAGCATTACGTCGCAGAGCAAGAAGCTCAATGAGTATCAGTGGCCATGTTTAAGTAAAAGAGGCCAGATCTGCACCCCTTTCCACACGTATCGGATAAAAGCTGAGAAAGTTAGTGTGTTGCAGGATGCAGGCGATCAAATACAGACACCTGCGAACACAGAAATATGAGATACAATCACAGAATAATGACACAAACTCCTCACGTGTGTACACACTTGTTCTCAACCTTTATGAGTCACAATGAACAGATTATAGCAGTGACAACACCTAGAATTCCTGGATTACAGCGATTATAAAACTAGCAAGAAGCTATTTGTGGTTTGACTGTTGGGTACTGTGTGGTATTTGCTAAAGCAATTGTCACAAAAGAAATAGCACAGCAACATGCAAACAACTTCAGAGAACACTGTAGCAACTGTAATTTAGCGACTGTATATCAATGTCCTAATAACCAGTAAAAACTTTAGCAACTGCATATTAACATGAAAATAACCACAAAATATATTAAATCAACGATCCTTAAATAACAGATTAGCAAGTGTTGAGGAACCACTGAAATTTAGCACCTATAATAACAATATGCTAGCAACCAATGAGAACATAGTAGCTACTGTAGAGCAACATGCTAACAACAATCACTGAGGACGCCATAAAATGTAAAGCAACATGGTAAGAATCATTGAAAACACATTAGTAATGGCATTTCAAAATGCTAACAAGTAAAAACATTTTAACAACTGCATGGCAAAATGTTAGCATCCAATGAAAACATTTTAGATACTGCATAACAATATGCTAACAACCATTTTTGATGCTACATGGTCCGATAATATTGACTGCAAACACTCTAGCAACTGCAGAGTAACATGCTAACATCAAACGAGAACACCCTAGCAACTGTATATCAAACATTAACAACTACTGAAAACACGGTAAAGGCAAAACAGTGTTAACTACTTAAAACACTTAAGCGACTGAATCAACATGCTAACAACCACTGAGAACACATGATCAACTACTTAGAACACTTAAGCAACTAAATTAACATGCTAACAACCACTGAAAACATTTTAGCAACTGTATAACAACATGCTAACCACTTTTGTTGCTACATGGTCCGATAATATTGACTGTAAACACTCTGGCAACTGCGGAGCAACATGCTCACATCAAACGAGAACACCCTAGCAACATTATATTAAACATTAACAACTACTGAAAACACTGTAAAGGCACAACATTGTTAACTACTTAAAACACTTAAGCAACTGAATCAATATGCAAACAACCACTGAAAACCATTTAGCAACAGTAACACAACATGCTAACAACCACTTTTGCTGCTACATGGTCCCAAAATGACTGTAGCAACTGCAGAGCAACATGCTAACATCAAACGAGAACACCCTAGCAACTCAAACATTAACAACTACTGAAAACATAACACAAAACAGTTACCTACTTAAAACACTTAACTGAATCTACATGCTAACAACCACTGAGAACACGTGATCAACTGGATCTACATGCTAACAGCTACTTAGAACACTTAAGCAACTGAACAGCATGCTAACAACCACTGAAAACATTTTAGCAAACAATATGTTAACAACCATTTTTGCGGCTACATCATCCGATATTATTGTAAACACTGTAGCAACTGCAGAGCAACATGCTAACATCAAACGAGAACACCCTAGCAACTGCATATCAAACATTAACAACTACTGAAAACACTGTAAAGGCAAAACAGTGTTAACTACTTAAAACACTTGAGCAACTGAATCAACATGCTAACAACCTCTGAAAACATTTTTGCAACTTTAACAATATATGCTAACAACCACTTTTGCTGCTACATGGTCTGATAATATTGACTGTAAACACTGCTAACTACTTAGAACACTAAAGCAAATAAATAAACATGCTAACTACTTAGAAAGCAACTGAATCAATGTGCTAACAACAACTGAGAACACATGTTCAACTGCATATTAACATGCTGACAACTACTTAGAACACTTAAGCAACTGCATCGTTATATGCTAACCACCAGTGAGAACACTAGTTACTGTACATGCTAACAACCTCAGGTAACAGCATGACAACTGCTGAGCAAAAATGCTAACAACCAATTAGCATTATTATTATCTAAATAATTATTGATACAATTTGTGTTATTGATGTGAGGTTAATTTTATGTTTCTCACTTTTTTATCTACATTCAGCATCCTGTCACAAGCTTTAACTCAGGCCAAATGCAGAGGTCATTAGCGGAGATAGCCACTGACGTGGGCCGATCCTTCCGCTCAATGCTATTTGCAATCCAATCAACCTTGACTAGGAGCCCAGCTGGTTTTACAGCTCTGTCCGTGGGCAGCGAATCCCGACGGCTACAGCTCGCTCGTCCAGTTTACAACCAACGATGGCCCTTTGCGTTTATCATGCTTAGCATTTCTGCTGAGAAGAACGCTGGAGAAACCGAGCGAGCCAACCACACCTGTGCCCTTTCCTGCACTTTATCCTTAACATGGGTACATGCAGACACAAGAACAGATGCTTGCTAGTAGAACGCACACTCAAATTCACTTACAAAGCAGATGCAGCTGAAAAGGGAGGATTTTCCTACACACTGCAAAAAATAATCCTATTCTTTATCAGTGTCTTGTTTTCCAGGAATTATGTCTCAGCAGGCTTGAAACGAGATCATTTTACTTGAGAAGCAAGATACTGCGATAAGGTGAGGGTTCTAGCGCTTACTTCCTATTCAATATAATACAATTACAAAGTCAATACTGATATATCAATACTAATATTGTATCTGTATAAAATGAGTAATAGGTTGTTTTCAATCATGTGGTTTTGGTGACGTGCGGAATTCAGATGGAGGGCAGGAAGTAAAAAACTGAATGGGAGACAGAGAGGAAAGTCTGTATTTTTGTGATTTATACCATACTTCAAAGGAGATATAAATAAAACATAACCACATATGCTGGGCATGATCCTTATATCATGAAGAGGGCCAAGTTTTCTACTTCATCGAGGTGGTAGATACTGTATAAGCTATTACAATAGATGAATAAATACTATAATGTTTGAAAGCATATTATAGATAATTACTTGAATTAAACTGCCATAGGAATTATATTGTTGCTGTGGTACGACAACTGTAGTAATAAACAAATTATTCAATAAACTTCAGTTTTCTACACTATAATTATACACCATCACAGTGCACCATAGTTTACACTAACGTTACAGGTTTTATTAGTTTATCAGCTTACTATACTACAGTATTCTGTAGCATTCATTAACAAAGAGTTGTACACATTATACACTTTACTATGTGGTTCAAAAACATGTTTATTATAAATTACTGTAGTTTTTCCCCATGCAAATATCTTCCAGAATCCCGAAACAACATGAAAGTATAAAAAACATGGACGCATAGTCTAAATTATTATTATTTATTTATTTTTGTAAGTGGAAAAAGTGCTCCACAATAATAACCGTTTTGTCGCAAGGGTTGTATTTCTTTTTTTTCGGTCAATAAACTTACCATCGACAAACATTCAGCTATGCTGCGCATCCTGATGTTCACGTTACGGTTATTTATTCCACCGAAACACCAGTAAAGACTTTGATTATTGCAAAACAAGACAGGGATTTAATTGCAGCGATTACATGGCAGGGTAGATTATTTATATTCTCCTGGATTTTTTATAAGTGTGTTTGTGTTTGTATCTGATTTTTATATAACAAATTAACATATTTAAACACATAGCTAGGCCTGTATAAAAGCTTGATTGGTGCTGTCAATCGAATTATCGCGTTCAAAAAAAAGTTTGTACACATGGATCTGCTGAAAAAATGTTTATTACTTCCCCCCTTTATGAACAAAAACTATTGGAAGTCTATTAAAACTATTAGGCATTTCTTATTTTATCTGATTTAAACAATTATAAACAACATAAAGCAGTTACATTTTGACGTTCTGATAGCGATTCCTATGTGGAAGAATCCCTTCCTGCCTTACATCTCAAATTCACGCATCATCAATGACGTCATGTGAAGACAACCTATAAAAGCCATCTGATAAATCACTACCATAAAGGATAAAATAATCCAATTTCTGCTTTTTTGATTCTGTTTTCTCAAGCGTATTATAGCAAATGTCACATTGTCATTATTTAGCATGTAAAAAAAAACTCCAGATGTGGTTTGTCTGTTTTTCTGTCATTTCTCCATCCGTTCTCTCTGTTTGAGTGAGTGCTGTGATGGTCCGTCAGTGCTTGTCAACATTTCTGCGTGGTGAGGAAAGTGAGAGATGACACAGTTCTTATTCCACATGCAGTAACTTTATGCTTATGATACTGTGTGTGTTCATTTTCAAGCAATATAAATGCAGGCTATACAGTGCTCAGCATATGTAAGTACACCACTCACAAATCTATATTTTAAATTCATATTTTTAATAGGAAGCTATACATAATTACATTTACTACACTACGGCCAATTTTAGTTTCAGTTCTCCTATAGTGCATGCCTTTGCACTGTGGGGGAAGCTGGAGCACCCGGAGGAAACCCACACCAACACGGGGAAAACATGCAAACTCCACACAGAAATGTCCACTGACTCAGCCGGGACTCGAAGCAGCGACCTTATCACTTTGAGGTGAAAGTGCTAACCACTGAGTCACCGTGTTGCCCACATTTTAGTTATTTCAGATGGCAGGCCAAATCAAAGGTTATCATGAGCCAACTTTGGCAATTTTAGTTTGGGCATCTTTGGTTTAGATGAATTTTTGTTCTTGTAAACATGCCTTTGATAACAGCAACATGATTAGTTTTTAATATTAATATTGTTTCTACTTTTAATATAATTAACACTACATTTAAAAACAATATTGTCTTTTTTGCCAAAAACAAAGCACAGAAACACAAACAAATTTAAATTAAAAAGTTGTGACAAAAAGGTACCATGTTTTGGACACGTTTATATTTATTTTAAGACATTACAATACATGCTTAAACTCCAAAAGAGCTAAGAGATCTGTATTTAGTAAAATAACTATGATTTTTAGTCATGACAAATGAAAATATTTGTTATTCTGACCAATTGTCATAAAAAAAAATCTAAATGTCAATATTTTTATTTTTTATTATTATTTTTTTTTTCAAATCTTTTAGAGTAAAACTAATATTAACATTTCACTCAAACCCAGACCAAATTAAATAGAAACTTATTTTATTTTTAATTTTGTAACAGTCATTTTTTTACTGTTAATATACACACTACATCAGCTGAACAGAAGATTCCTGCAAAAACTAGGACATGGTTACAGTCTTTATTAAACTAAATGTTCACACATTTTGATGTATGTGGATTTACAGTTATCTGATCTGTCTCCACTCCACACATTAAAGTCCCAGTGGGATCACCATTTAAATGGCTCTAAATGGGAAATACAGAAATCTGTGCGGGGGCCGACATAATCGGTTAGCTTTGCCACTGCCGTCCTCCTATTTGTGGCAGATTAGGGCTATCCACAGTTTGACAAACAGCTTTCCATGCAACGCACCAATCAAGGCTTTTTATCCCATTTTGGGCACAAGGAAGAAGGGCACTAGAGAGGCAGCAAATTACATGTGTCATTATTAATGGACCAGCGCTTGTGATAATGCATCAACATTAAGGCCCACACATTCCACACACACACACACAGCTGTCTGCGCCTCTCAGCGGGGCTTTTAGCTCTCAATCAATTGAATCCGCTACTGCTAGCACAAGCACAGATGCACAAATCAAGACGCTCTTGCACAAGTCTGACATTCTCACAGACATCAAACACGCCGGTCCTCACACACACACACACATACACAGACAAATGTGCTTCTTCTTCTACTTTAGCAGTGATGTTAAGTGTAGTCCAGAATAACAGTAAATTGGCCAATAACTCCCACATTCTTTAATTGAAACCAGCTTGCTCTTCGCTCTGACGCACTGCACAAGTGTCTGGATTCAGTCAGGCCAAGAGAAAGAATGTAAAATGTAATTTCCGTAAATGCGGGGCTTTCTAAGGAAACACTGTGAAGTGAGCTTCGATAATTTTGCTTTGATAACATTAGCAACCTGTGAAGGAAAGGAATTGTGGTCTCTTGCTTATGAGAATGAAGTCAAAGCACTGTTTTTGTTGTTTGTGCGCATGTTTTTAAAGTTTTAACAGGATAAAAGTACATTTAGTTTAGCAGATGCTTTAGTCCAAATGAGGCATTCAGCGATTCAACAAGAAGAGGCAATACACACAAGAAGTGTTAATTATAGACCTTTTTCTTTGTTGCTGCATGGAGGGCGCCATAGTGACCAGCGTCTTCCGGTAGGATGCTTAGAACTTCAGTTTACAGCGTTTACAACTGGTAAATCTTGATCCGAAAATGGTTGCCAATAACGTTTTGAATGGCTTACAGAGTGATTTTTGTGATCCACAACTTTGATTTTGAAAGGTGTGTGTTAAAGCCATTATACTTCTTATACTTCTATTAATATACATTATATTCATTATAGATGCGGTTTAAGCGAGAGAGTCTGCCGTCAGATAAGATGCTGAAATATAGCATCAATTTTCCTGAGCTGTCAGTTGTTAAGGCTGATTTTTACTTCTGCATCAAGTGCACACGTACTGTGTGCTCCGGCGCAGCCTGCTCGCGTGAACCCGTTGGAGTGAGTGCTTACAAATGTTGAGTCCCGTGAAGGAGGTCCAGATGGAAAGTTTTTTTTTTTTTTTTTTTTACTTATGATTAAAGTTGTTGCTCGTCCGCTGGTTCCTGCCTCAAAATGAGCGAATTTGAGCTACTTCTACAATAAGGTAGCATTCAGAAAAAAACAAAACACTGGCGAAGAAACTCGACACAGAGGAACATCATAACCTACTGCCATCGAATGTTTTGGAAGTGTCATTGCTGAGCAACACAAACAGCGCACAGAAGTAAATGCACGACAATGCGCAAGGCATGCGCCGTGGGTCACACTGATCACTTGATGCAGAAGTATAAACCAGGCTTTATACTGTGCTCAGCTGGCTCTTCAACGCACAATACATTGCTGCATTATAGAGCAAACCATATTAATGGCATGAAAATGCTCCATTTAAATAGAGGAAGATGCTGTCTGAAGGTAAGGGTAGATGACTTGCAGATGTTGTTTTTCATCCCTATTAGATCACATTTTTAAATAATCAGTCCAGGAGGAGGCGCTGATCGACAGCAGTAGTAATTCAAAGACAATAAAAGCAAGTAAATCAGATTAAAACTATCTTTCAAAGCTGTCCAAATGCGACTGCTTATAAGCATTAATTCAATTCAATTCATCTTTATTTCTATAGCATTTTTACAATGTAGATTGTGTCAAAGCAGCTTAACATAGAAGTTCTAGTAAATTAAAACTGTGTCAGTCCAGTTGACAGAGTATAAGTTCAGTTCAGTGCGGTTAATTTTTCACTGCTGAAAGTCCAAACACTGAAGAGCAAATCTATCGATGCACAGCTCCACAAGTCCCAAACCATGCAAGCCAGTGACAAAACTGCCGACTGGAAATTCTCAGGATTCTCCTTACGCATACACGCAAAACATAATGGGTAATTTAGCATTCTATGAAAAAGGTCTAGCAACTCAGTGGCGCGGTAGGTAGTGCTGTCGCCTCACAGCAAGAAGGTCGCTGGTTCGAGCCTCGGCTGGGTCAGTTGGCATTTCTGTGTGGAGTTTGCATGTTCTCCCTACGATCGTGTGGGTTTCCTCTGGGTGCTCCGGTTTCCCCCACAGCCCAGACATGCGGTACAGGTAAATTGAGTAGACTAAAATTGTCCATAGTGTATGAATGTGAATGAGTGTGTGTGGATGTTTCCCAGAGATGGGTTGCGGCTGGAAGGGCATCCGCTGCATAAAAACGTGCTGGATAAGTTCATTCCAGTGTGGCGACCGAGGATTAATATAAAGGGACTAAGCCGAAAAGAAAATGAATGAATGAATGAAAAAGGTCTATACAAAGGAACTATTTCTGCTCAGAGAATTAAGAGCGTTTCTGCAGGTGGTTTGTCAAGCACACTCACCTGTGTAAAGCACATGTAATAAACGTTTGTTTCTGTTTTTTTATTTTTTGAAGAGTGATTATAAGAACATGTCTGGTGCAAATGTGCAAACTTGGTTGGTTAAAGTGTCGATCAGGATAAATGTTTGCATACATCAAGCTATTCCTTTAGAAATATAATTTTAGGAGTCGCACAACGTTTTATAACTAAATTAACACTGCCTAATCACAAAAGGTAAAAAAAAAAGGTTAAAGGTTAAGTAATACTTTTATAGTAAGTGCTGCCATAAGTATATGGCAAGTCAGAATCAGTTGAAGTCAGAATTATTAGCCCTCCTGAATTATTAACCCCCCTGTATATTTACATTTCTGTTTAAATCAAAGATTTTTTCAACACATTTCTAAACATAATAGTTTTAATAACTGATTTATTTTATCTTTGCCATGATGACAGTACATAATATTTGACTAGATATTTTTCAAGATACTAGTATTCAGCCTAAAGTGACATTTAAGGCTTAATTACTGTAGGTTAATTAGGCAACTCATTGTATAATGATGGTTTGTTCTGTAGACAATCGAAAGAAGAAAAAAAAATTGCTTAAGGGGGTTAATAATATTGACCTTAAAATGGTTTTAAAAAACGGCTTTTATTCTAGCCAAAATAAAAACTACTTTTTTAGGAAATAGTGTGAAAAATTTCCTTCTTTGTTAAACATTATTTGGGAAATATTTGAAAAAGAAATAAAAATTCACAGGAGGGCGAATAATATTGACTTCAACTGTATCTCTAAATAAAAAAATGTTTGGATTTACACTTAATAGTGGTAAAACATTATTCTGTAAATTACTGAGGACACCCCTCCCCCACGTTTACATTCCCTAAATAAATAAATAAACACACTTCCTCAAACATAATGAAAACAAAACAAACAAACATCACTAATTTATATCAAGTTTTAATGAAGCATTTCACTTCATTATGACAACTCAAGCTCAAAACAAAAGTTGTACCTTGCTGACAGATTTTGACCCCGAACCCTAAAAAACACTGAATTATTTAAAATTACATTTGTGCAGCATTGAAATACTTGTTCATTGAAATACTTTCAATGCTGGGGCCTTATAATAACTCTTGTAAAATGCTTTACTACATAACACTGTAGAGAAAACAGAATTGCCCTCTTGATACCTCATAAGAACAGTAGAACAGCTTAAACGAGGAAGTTGATCTGTTTTGGTCAGTGCATAATGTTTGCGGCCACACTTTATCTGTTTATGCTGTAGTCATATGATAGTGAGTAGAGTCCAGTTGAGTGGGAGTTTAAGTGCCACTACACCATACCATCAGCCAGACACAGAGAGAGAGAGAGAGATCAGGAGTGCTCTGGCTTTCAGACTGGATACCCAGATGGGTCTCTTGTTTTCAGTGCTGAACAGAACCATACCAACTAAAACAAATAAAAACTCCCCCACACATTCATCAAACTTCCAGTATCATAACAATGCTTAGTGTGCATACAGTATAGTTTATAGTTTACTTAGTTTATTGCGTACAGTTTATTTTAACTTGATATGATACTTTAAAAACATAAATATTCAATATTATTTTGATGATATTGGCGCAGTGGTTAGCACTGTCACCTCACAGCAAGAAAGTCATTGGTTCGAGTCCCAGTTGGCATTTCTGTGTGGAGTTTGCATGTTCTCCCTGTGTTCATGTGGGTTTCCTCTGGGTGCTCCGGTTCCCCCCATAGTCCAATAACATGCGCTATAAGTGAATTGGATTAATCAAATTGGCCGTAGTGTATTATTATGTGTGTGAATGTGTGCATGTATGGATGTTTCCCAGTACTGGGTTGCGGCTGGAAGGGCATCCGGTGCGTAAAACATATGCCAGAATAGTTGGCGGTTCATTCCGCTGTGGTGACCCCTGATAAATAAGGGACTAAGCTGAAGGAGAATGAATGAATTTTGATGTTAATGTCACAAATTTTACAAAGGCATTAAGCATGGCCCACGGTTCTGGTCTGAATAAATAGAAAAAAATAATAATAAGTATATATGTATAGAAGTAAATTACTGTACAAATATTTTCTTGTTCTCATTTTGACCAATGCAATGTTCAAGTTATACCATAAGTATTCTAATGAATCTCACGCTTCTTAATTCCAAATTCAGTATTAGAGAAGAAACTATTAGACTAAATTATATAAAGTTATAACATTTGTGATGACAATCGAACAGTCAGTATAAAACAAATAAATACTAAGAACTAGTATACAGATGAACTGATATATGGATGAAAACATTACTTGAAGATGTAATTCACCATTTACGCTCGCTTCACTTGTTCTAAACATGTTTGTGTTCATAATTTAAATGATATTTTGAAGAATGTTGGAAACCAGCATCCATTGACTTCCACAGTAGAAAAAGAAAATACTATGGATGTCAATGGCTACTAGTTTTCAACATTTTTCTAAATTTCTTCTTTCATTCTGAACAGAAGAGAGGTTTGGATTCAAGCAGGTTTGGAACAATTGAAGGGAGAGTAAATGATGGCAGGATTTTTAGTTTCGGGTGAACTGTCCCTTTAACATCGTTTAGGTTTGGGCTACTGTTGCTTTAATTTATTATTGAACATTGGATTTTTATTGCATAATTAATATATAATATTAAACAATTTAATGATTACCTAATGCTAATACAGTTAAATTATTGTAAAATATTGTTATTATTTTAAACACTACTATACTACTTTTTATTTTACTTTTAGTGTAGATGTAACAGACCATGTTGTACACAAAAATAAATAAATAAAATAAAAATCAGTAAATTTGCAGTTTTCTCTATTTTCTTTTTAATTTTCCCCACATATTTATGCTTTTGAATTGCATTATGAGACCTTGATCTTTTATTCAACATCGTTTAACCTTAAAAAGTTTTAAAAAAGTGACTTTTATTAACATTTTTAATAGTTTAACTTTAAAGTGATATACTGTCTGGGTTGGGGTTGTATATAACGGTACAAAACAGTAATAAGCTGCCAATACATTTTCAGTTATTTTTCAGACTTCTCTATTTATCATTTCTTATACATTACATTTTTTCAAACTAAAATATCAATAAAAGTCACTTTGAACAGTTGAAATTTCAACATCAAAAGTAGACAGAACAGAGATCAAGGTCAATTCACAACCATAAATAAACGGAACACACACAAAAATACTGAAACTGTTATTAACAGATATTTTTACAGCGTATATACAGGTATTTAAATTTTTATTTGACTTGTTTTTGGCCTATTCAAACATTTAAAACACATCAATACTGCAGAAAAGCAAAATATATAGTTTAAATATTTCAGTATCGGTACATTTGACAACACCATACCCCCTAACATAACTCCTCTCTATGATATTGCATGCAGTATGGACAGATAGAGGTTCGTTGCTGTTGCAGTGATCTCTCCTGTCTTCTCATTAATGCCAAGTGCTCTTGTCCTACATGCTAAAACGAGGAGGTTTCATCAGCTGTCAGACTAATCAATGTGCTCAGCTCCTCCAGTGTTTACCACCCAGATCTATTTATCTGTGTCTAAATCTGGAGGAATATCGAGAGCAGGAGGGTGTCTTTAGCTGATCGGCCATGCGGTGATGAATCGATTCATTGACGTGTCAGTGGAAACGCAATCTCCTGGGTTTCACTGGAAAAGTGTGAGTTGGGTAATTGAGAGCCATGTTTACTTTGAACTGGTAAAAAATTTTAAAGAACTGTTAAGTACTGAGAAAGTACAAATTTTTTTAAGGTTAGATTTTTGTAAGAAAAAGTTTATATAGAAGCAAGATAGGGAATGTTAGAAGACACATTTTTATTTAAGTATATATAGAGAGAAAATAGGGAGAATATATATTAAATAAGTGTTAGTATTAGAAAAAGTACTTTTTTAAATAAGAAGATTAGTGCCTGATTTATCATGGGTCGCCACAGTGGAATGAACCACCAACTACTCTGGCATAAGGCTGGGCGATTTGGCCTAAAATCAAAATCTTGATTAATTGAACATTTTAAATTGATTACGATTAATGACAGATTATTTTACGTATTCATTTATTTTTTTGCCCTCAGAGCAAAAAGTTTTGTACAGTAAATATGCAAACATATTACAAGTGAGCAGTGGTGTAAAGTAACTAATTACAAATACTCAAATTACTGTGAGTAGTTTTTCTCAGGAATTGTAATTTACTGAGTAGTTTTAAAAATGTGTGCTGTATCTGTACTTTTATTCCACTACTTTCCTTTAACCTGCAGTCACTACTTTATTTTTTCTTGTCTATGGGGATTAGTAAAATCAGTCCTGCGAGTCCAATCAAATCACACATAGAAGGTTAACTAGACATGGGCGATTTATAATTGCAACAAACTGTTTGTAAGTATTCAAAGTGTCCAAGAAGATGTCTAAAGTCTTTACACGAACTGACCCAGAGACTGTTTAGATGTATGTCACCGATGACAAGAAGACGGATGTTTACTGTATGATGACCGAAATGGCCTTAAACATCCAGCAGGAACAAGACGTCAACATGACATCAGACTGATGTTGTACCCCACCGTCATGGGCACGTTGCATTTTGTTCGGAAATAAAAATCGAGTTGACGTCAGAGCTCAACGTCAGGCCAACGTCAATGTCCAACATCCAACCTAAAATCAACCAAATATCAACGTCTAATAATTGTAACATTGTGTGAATGTTACCACTATTGACATTTATCAGAAGTTGGATTTTGGTTGCCATACCTGATGAAATGTCAGTATTTGACGTCAATATGATGTTGATTTTAGATTGTTGGATTTGGTTACTTTCTAACCAACTAAAATTGACCAAATATAAACGTCATTATTGGACATCAAAATAACATTGTGCTTAGACGCTGGCTAGATGTTGAATTTTGGTCACCTGACATCACGACCTAAATCTAACCTAATATTAACGTCTTATGACATTGTTTGCCTGCTGGGCAATAACTAAAGGCTCTACAGAATGTTACGTTTACACACATCCACAAACTACATGTAAACGCATCAGTTTTTAACAGCGTAATACTCACTACTCTTGAGTACTTTTGAAAGGTCTACTTTTTACTCATACTCGAGTATGATTTTTCAGTACTCTTTCCACCACTGCAAGTGATATTTTTGAATGAAGGGTGCATCACTTGATTTTTAAAAAAATTAAGGAAACACACACCGGGACTCGACAATAAGGACTGCCCGATGGCCTGGGGCCAGCGTGCGAGACGCTCGAGGGAGTAGACCGGATATAAACAGTGCTGCCTTGTCACCAAAATTTAATTTGGCTGCAACTGTTTGTCAATTGCATGCAAATACAGTTGTAGGATGCTTTCACACCCAGACGATTGATTCGGAACCGGTCTCATCTCGAATCTGCGCCAAATGAAACAGTCCAAGATTGCCTGAATGAGGTGGTCTCGGCTCGATTGAAAAGAACTCTGGAGTGGATCATTTGTAGTGAGAAAGCAATACGATCAAGCACACTAACGAACCAGGGTACATCACAGTGTATTATGGTTGTGTAATAGCCACATATACGGGTATATGAAGCAAGAATTACAAGTAGGGCGGGATGTCTTTCCTACCCCGGTAAATGTGCGTTTCATGTCGAATACGAAAATGAAAGCTTTCTGAAATTTTACCAAGTGCTGTTTATCCATTAGGAACATTGACAGAAATTACCATCTGATAATTTTTCCAAATTTTATTCTTATATTTTGTATTAGATTTTGATTTCGATTAGTTTTCGATTATTCGCCTAGCCCTACTCTGGCATGTTTTACGCAGCGATGCATTTTATTGTTATCATTCTATATTTTTATATATAAGATTATAAGATATAATAAAAATAGAACAGAAAGTGTTAGTGAGTGTTAGTTTACACAAAAGAAGATATTTTGAAGAATGTTGGAAAATGGTAGCCGTTGACTTTCATAATATTTTCATTTCCTACATCTTTCTAACATCCTTCAAAATATCCTATTATATATGTTTATTCAACAGTTCTGTCTGGTTCTTGAATCTGATTGGCTGATAACCGTGCAATATTTTACAATAGCAGCACTCATACGGTCTCTTCTTTTTGTATTACTCCGCCCACATAGAGTGACAGCAGATCAATAAACTCACTACAGTTTGACAAATATTCCTGCTGTTGGACAACATAATGTACTTTTGAGGCTTTTTTTTAGGCGAGAATATAGTTGTTTGGATTGCAACTATGCAGTTTATTTGTAAGGATAGTGCCTATTTTAAATGTTTATCATTTTGGAGATGCAGCACGTCAGCATCTATCAGCCTGTCATACTGATCAGAGCAAAGAGGGCTGACGTTCCGCCACAAGATAGCGACAGAGAGTTTAGAGGAGAAAAACTCCTCTAATTTCAAACTACAGCTGATTAAACCATTATAAAAACTGGTAAGTGACATTCTAAGTCGATCTCTCTCTTTTTTATGTTGTAGTGCTGTATTTATTACATGATAATCTGGTAGTGTTTGCTTTGGCTATTATTTCGGGATTAATTATTGTGATATCCCAACTGCAACAAAGAAATACTGGGAAATGTCTCTAGACTGATGGCATTTCATGGCGTTTAGCCTTATAATCTTAAAATTTGAGCAAAATCACCTGTTTTGTCATCGCTTTAAATATTACGCTAGAGAATCATTCATATACTAGCTCTTTTGTGACGTTGGTGAATTGTAAATGAATGGCAGACTCTCGTGTTTGATTTTCTTTTTTTTTACACATATGATTATACCTCCCACCAGTGCCGATATACAGCCATATCGCACTGCTACACGTGTGATATTGCTCATTTATACAACAGTTCTGTCTGGTTCTGAATAAAAAACTCATAAAAGTTATAAAGTTGTAGGTTAAATGATAATGCTTAAAGGCATAGTTCACCCAAAAATGAAATTTATATATATATATATAAAAAAAACATGCCAGTCCTTTTACTCTGTGTAAGACTGTAGGACAGTATACATGACACTAACCCAAGGTCAGTGTAATTATGGGTTCTTATGTAGCAGCACTGCTTACACTGACAACCTGAGGGCAGTTCCAGAACAAACCCTTGAGCTTTTCACTCTTGCCCTATGGAATTGTGGGGGATGGAAAAACCACAGATGAACCACAACCTTGACTGAAAGCAGACACTGACTCAGAGAGCAGCAGAAAGCAAGAAAGAGAAATACGTTTCCTATACAAATTCAGCCAGATGCATTTCCTGCAGACTGTAATGCTCGAGGCGAGAATGAGAAATGATGTCTTTGTATGAGTTTTACATCTAATGGACAAACACGCAAGTTCTTTCACATCACTCATACCAGGGTTTCAGTGCACAGGCAGAGCTTTAACCTCCACATCAAAAGACCAAGGGTGAGGCAGACTATGACCTAATTTAAATATATATATATATATATATATATATATATATATATATATATATATATTAAAACGCTTGCTGTACTGACAAACCGATTGAAATATAACCTGTGTGAAAAAAAAAAAATCAACTATATTTTGTCAAAATAGATTCAAAATAAAGCATTTATAACTAAAATCAATCCTCAATTTAAAAAGTGATAATGTAACTTAATAATGTGTGTAGATATATACAGTATAGGCATGGGATGACAACCGTTTTCAAGGTATACCGCGGTTTGGAAAAGTCAAGGTTTTAAAACCGCAAAAATTTTCTGCCATGCTATGGTATGTGTAAGATTTTTTTATTTATGTTTTTTGTTTGTTTTTTAGGACAACAGTATCTCCAGCAGAAATGATATCCAAAGATCCTGTTTTAAATTGTAAAGAAGTCTGTGTCCTTGAAACTAATAAAGACAGCAGAAGTCAATGATTTATTTGAATTATTTAGCCTGACATGTTTACTGTTCCAAAATATTATAAATGTTTCTTAAAATAAAATATGGTGTGTTGAAATTACATAAAAAAATATTATTTTTAGCCAGATATTTAAAAAGAACATATATTAGAGCTGTAATCACAATACCGTGAAACCGGGATATTTTTATCCAAGGTTATCATACCGTCAGAATCTTACATCGGTCCATGTCTAATACAGTACAGTGTATTTTTAAACATTTTAAAGGTATTTTTGAGGTATTATCAACTCGATCCACATGATTTTTAAAAATCGAAGATGAAATCACAGAAATCGTTCATATTTAGCAAGAATAAATTGTATTTATAAAAAATTGTTGTTACCTTTTGTTTTTAAAAACATAAAAAAAAACATGTTTAATAATAATAAAAAACTAATTCAACCATTAAAATTAAGTCAAGAAAAACTTATAAACAGATTTTATTGGGCCCTCATTTAAAGGTGCAGTATGTAAGTTTGACACCCAGTGGTTGAACTAGGTATTGCATACCTGGATCAAAACAAACGGAAGCGCAGGTTGCCAGATTGAGGACAGGAGCGAGGGATAAAAGCAACGGCATAAGATAGAGTGAATATTTTACATATTAAAAAGAGTTTTTGTGCTAACCAACACCTCAAATTGATATATTAGAAACAGCTTCTATTTCTCATGGTGAACAATGGAAAACTGACAATGATCACCTCAGGTACACCTCATGTGCTTTATTTGGTGTTAAATGCTTACAATGTGAGTTTGAATGTCATTTTACATGACATTTATTGCCATATACTGAAAGCAGCAGCAGATAGTTTACCTCAGATCTTGAAATTGAATTTTGAAAATTGAAATTGATTCAGAATCTACATTAAATAATGTTAAAATAAACCTTACCATTTCATGAGTGAGTGCATATTCTGAGCTTCTAAATGGCTGTATTTAAATTTCTGTTGTGTTTCGTCTGGTGCAAACAGCCAAATTGCTCATTACTGCGTATTTTGTCATGAAGCGTGTTGTGTAACCTGCTCACCTAATGTTTACGTTCGTAATATTAATATTATTTGCTAATTAATAACCTCATGTGGAACTGAATCTATCTCATTTCTGAGTTCATATGATATTGTCCACCGGAGGTCGCATTTCAGTCACGGACGCATGCTTTCGGAGCCTTTCTGAATGAATGAAATACGCGGTTTTCCACCAAGGCAACCCGGAGAGCTGAAATATAATTGGCTAAACTGGCATTGGACAGGTTAAACGAACATAAACGAAGAGAGCGTTCCAGCACGGAAAACACGTTTAATGCGAGATATCTTACTTCAGCATTGTTTCTCAGATAAACAAGAATGTTCATTTGGCATGTTTCTTAAAAATCTGCAAACATATTATGCTATTTTTATGCTTTAGAAGAGTCAAAAATGAACATACAGCACCTTTAAGTGTATAAAAATAACAGTCCATTGTCAGAATTATGAATCTTTGATATCTATGGAACCTTCTAAATGCACAATAGGTTATGAATAAAACTGCTCTTTAAATTTTAAAGAATGTCCTTCGCACTAAGAAAAAAGTTTATTTTAAGAACTGTTGACAGAATGCTTCTTTGAGGAATAAAACCGGGTTCTTTGATGACATCACTGTGAAAACCACCTTTTAAAAATGTTATTTTTATAAGTGTTAAAAAAAAATCTCTTTTAACATCTGATTACCAGTGTGGTACTAATATACTTTATATAGATCGCACATCTCGACTTCAGTTCCTGTCAGGGATCACCAGGTATCACACCACAGCTTCACGGCCCTAAATAGAAGTGTGAAAGTAGCTATTAAAACATGCTACTCATTCATTTTATCATGTTTCATCCTCTCTCAAAGCATTTGATACGCTCTGAATTGACACAAAGCCGTAAGGAGGACTACAGAAGCGATGGAGAAAGACTGAAAAAGCAACATAAAAATGGCAACAGCCCTGTCAAAGAGATTTCGCAATCGCTCCCTCCCTACAGGCTTTCCCATTTCCCACCTTTTCTCAGCCTCATCGCATGCTTTTTCAGCGAACCCTCGAGCCCATAAGGAGACGCACACAGCAGCCTCCACCGCAGCTGTGAACTCAGCTTGTATTTTTAGGTTTCAAGTAACAGCTCTCCAAACACAGATCTCACGCCGACGCACAAGGAAATATTCGAACTGTACAGACAATGAGTACAGTATGCGGCATTCATAGGTCCTGTTTACACCTGGAGTTAAGATGCGATTTGGTCAATCGCATCACAAGCAGACGAGGGAAACATTACTGGTAGTCTCTTTTGTTTATTTTCGACTATTTTTCTGATGAGAGAGGGTCTATTTAAATAAGTATTTAAATGCCTTTTATGATCTCATATTATTGTTATGATCTACAGCAGTGTTGCCTTTGTAGGCTTCTGGAGAACACTCTCTGTCATTCTATCGAACTATAAATCCCATCGTGCTCTTCAGTCACACACCTGTTTTAGTTCAACCACTGCATTATGTTCTGCAACACCTAGACAGACAAGGGACCTATGTGAGGATCTTGTTTGTTGACTTCAGCTCGGCGTTTAACACTATCATCCCAAAACTTCTCCTGCCCAAATTAACTCGGCTCTCTGTGCCCACCTCTGTCTGTCAGTGGAACAACAGCTTCCTAACGGACAGGCAGCAGCTAGTGAAGCTGGGAAAATTCTCATCCAGTATCCGCGCAATCAGCACTGGCACCCCCCAGGGGTGTGTCCTCTCCCCACTGCTTTTCTCCCTGTACACGAATGACTGTACTTCAAAGGACTCCTCTGTCAAGCTCCTAAAGTTTGCAGATGACACCACACTTATCGACCTCATTCAGGACGGTGATGAGTCTGCTTACAGACAGGAGGTTAAGGAGCTGGCTGTCTGGTGCAGTCACAACAACCTGGAGCTCAACACGCTCAAAACAGTGTAGATGATAGTGGACTTCAGGAGAAACCCCCCTGCTCTTCCCCCACTGGGCATCATTGTGGCAGCAGTGGAGTCATTCAGCTTCCTGGGCACCACCATCTCTCTGGACCTGAAGTGGGACACTCACATTGGCTCTATTGTTAAAAAAGCGCAACAAAGGCTGTACTTTCTTCATCAGCTGAGGAAGTTTAACCTCCCAAAGGAGCTGCTGAAACAGTTCTACATCTACATCTTTGCATCAGTCATCGCACATCAATAACTGTCTGGTTTAGCTCAGCTACTAAATACGATCTGCAAAGACTACGTCGAATAGTTCGGACTGCTGAGCGAATCACTGGTACAACCCTTCCTACTCCCCAAGAACTGTACTTATCCAGAGAGAGCAAAAGGGCTGCCAAAATCACTCTGGACTGCTCACACCCAGCACACTGCCTCTTTGAACTGTTACCTTCTGGTCGATGCTACAGTGCACTGCGCACCAGAACAGCCCGACACAGAACAGATTCTTCCCTCAGGCAATCCATCTCATGAACACTTGATAATAGTAATTGTGTTGCCAACATCACTACTTGCTATACACTTTTATACACATATAAACTTATTTAACAACACACTTTACATGCCAATTTGTACATAACAGCTGCACATATAACGTTGTATATCGTAATATAGCTCTACATACACTTGTCAATTTGTATATTTGCATTCACTACTTACTATTTTTTTAAATATAGTTATTATCTGTTTTTTGTCCTGTCTCTGTTATCCTGTTGCACTGTAGAAGCTCTGTCACGAAAACAAATTCCTCATATGTGCAAACCTGGCAATAAAGCTCTTTCTGATTCTGATTACACACACACAGCTGAAGCTGATCAGGATTGAATACTTGGACCATATACACACCACTCACACACACATCCATGCTGGGACTTGTTTCCCTGTAGTGAGCATTTCAAAGGGTTTCCTGGATTGTCTAGCAGTGTTTTGACCCTTGGTTCTTTTATATGTTCATGTTTGTTTTGCCGCTTGCCACGTCTTTTCGCCTGTTACACTGACAACACTTTTGGATAACCCGCATGTTACCGCATGCTTTTTATGATCTAATATTATTGTTATGATCTACAGCAAGGTTGCCCTTGTTGGCTGCTGAAGAACACTCCATGTCATTCTACGGAACTACAAATCCCATAGTGCCCTTCAGTCACACACCTGTTTCAGTTCACCTTCTGATTACTCACACACACAGCTGAAGCTGATCAGGATTGAATACTTGGAATATATACACACCACTCACACACACATGCATGCTGAGACTTGTTTCCCTGTAGTGAGCATTTCAAAGGGTTTCTTGGATTGTATAGCCGTGTTTTGACCCTTTTTTGTTCTATACATCTATGCTTGTTTTGCTGCCTGCCACCTCTTTTCGCCTGTCATACTGACAAAACTTTTGGATTACCTGCATGCTGCTGTCTGTCCCTGTTTTGAACCTTGCCTGTCTGGCCATTCTTAATAAAAGCTGCCATTTGATCCAACCCTTGTCATTGCAAACAATTTAAATTGGCTTAATTTAAACAAACAAACAAATAAAATGTAGTATACTCAACTAAATTTGTTTAAATTCGGCCCATATACATTGCTTGCACTTACTTACTCTTTTTACTAAAGAAAATTTATGGTTTGCTTTGGTGGCATTTTGATAGTTTTTACGAAATGCACTTCTGTTTCTTGTCACTCAAGTACAGAGCGACTTCTTCTCCAAGACGTTCACAAACACTCAATGCACATCATCATATGCTCAGACAAAACACTTCAACAGGAAATGACTCAATGGTTTCAGACTCTTTGGTCATTAAACATGTGTTTAAAAGTAGGCTTGAGTCTAATGATTATCATATGGATCGGGCCATGAGAATAGGACTGGGGATCTTTTATGCCTCTGACTCAACTGGTTCAACCACATCCTCATGTAGGACTGTCCCAGGTGAATTCCGTACATCGGGCATGTATCTGAAATTAGCCTGTGTAATCTTTCTCATCAGCGCTTTTTGGTTTGGTGGCAGTCATATCAAGGCTATATTCTGATTCAGAACCAAACCTTTAAGGTCAAAGTGAAATAATATTCACAGCATATTTAATATCTGTAATGTGTTATATGCAGTAGTGGGAAAAATATAGGTCGTACAGAACAGGGGGGTGGGTTGTGTGCTCATTACATTACAAACCACTGTAGAGGGCAAATTCTTCAGCAGGATAGCGCCCGTCCTCATACTTCAGCCTCCTCATCAAAGTTCCTGAAAGCAAAGAAGGTCAAGGTGCTCCAGGATTGGCCAGCCCATTCACCAGACATGAACATTATTGATTATGTCTAGGGTAAGATGAAAGAGGAAGCATTGAAGATGAATCCAAAGAATTTTGATGAACTCTGGGAGTCCTGCAAGAATGCTTTCTTTGCCATTCCAGATGACTTTATTAATAAGTTATTTGAGTCATTGCATAGATGTATGAATGCAGTCGTCCAAGCTCATGGGAGTCATACACAATATTAATTCTTTTTCCACTACACCATGACTTTATATTCTATACTGTACATTTTTTCGGTTAAGTGACAAGACTTTTGTCTAAGCAAAGTTAGACCATACTGTTCTAATTAAAAATTAAGGCATGATCATATTTTATTTTGGTAAAATGAGCATAATCTAGAGGCCTTTGCCTTTCATATACCACTTTTTACACCAAATGATCAACTAGAAGTCAAGTTATTGCTCTATAGTAAACAATTTCAAAACAGAATCCGGTAGTGTTAATATATTCTAACATAATATAACATGATATAACAATTTTCAAGTAATTTTCTATAATATTAATCTATAATTCATTTTGTGATTGATTTCAATTAGTAAGTTACAAGGCCTGTATGCTGAACATGCTGTACATAAAATACATGTTATGTTAATAATCATTTAAAAATAATTATAATTTAATTTATTTATTAGTTACATTCCTACTTAATGATTATAACCATAATAAATATATAAACCATATAACGGTATTATTATTATCTGTATTTAATGTTTTAATTATTCACAATTAAGCTATAAGAACTGTATAATCAAATTTATCTTTACTAAATACTAAGAAAAATACTTTTTTATCAGCTGAAAATGAAAATAGTTTCTGCTTGGTCATTTTAGTTTGTATTAAGTGTGCTGATTGGCCATCAAACATATTATATCCTGATCACCAGGGACCAGAAGCATCTAATGAGGTAAATAGAGTCAATTATATTTCATTCTGAATTGAAACCTTCAGAAATAGCAACAGCATGCCTTGAAATGGCCAGCTATTAAAAATACAGCAACGTTTACTCATGCACATACCTTGCACTGTACATCATATCTAATATCTCGAAGCTTCCCACTACTATAAATGGCCTGACGTGACATCATCATGTCGCTGTAAGCCTCTTTTCACAGCCACAGTACTAATTAAAGCAGGTCTCAAGTTGGACGGCAAAAAAAACACCACAGGAAACTCCTGCAATTGATGTGAAGAAACGAACAAATAAGCACACTAAACGAATCAAAAACTGATGTCATAGCCAGTGATGTCTAATGGAGTGGTTGTCAAGTGTTCGGTTGCTATCCTGCGCAATCCATCTTGCAGCCTCTATTAATGTACACTAGAGGTTCCTACAACTCTCTCTCTCTTCCGTTGGTCGTGCCGCTACCAGGGCATCACCGCAATCACAACACAGCGCTGGCACTCCAATCTGCCCGGTGACCATGGAGACGAAGAGAGCGTAAAATAACAACACTGCTCTCATAAGTGTACAACACTTAGCTCAGTTCTTTAAGGGGACACATTATGCCCCTTTTCATGAGATGATTAAATAAATGTCTGTGAAGTTTCAGCTCAGAATAACCCATGCTGTAGATCACTGATTACAGCTTGTCAAATTTGACTGTTTGGATTTGAGTAAAAGTGTATGAGTGCCCCTTTAAATGCAAATGAGTTGCTGCTTTCCAGAAGAGGGCGGGGCCTTTACATGCAATTTTGACACTTAAGAAACAACAAAACAAGCTAACCTTATGCAGCCAAGAGTCAGAAATAATTATCAAATTGAAGCCTTAAGCGGTGGTCACACTTCACTTTTCGCCCCATAAGCCGCCTTTCCACTGCACACGACAAGCGACAGACCGAAAGTCATTCGTTTCCGAAAGAGAGTAGTCCGGGAACTGCGTGGAGTTCCGATCATCTCCATATGTGGACAATTTGGGTCCAACCAAAAATATTTGAACTCCTAGACTAGAGCGTATGTGACCAGTTGACCGGATGTGATGTATTCCAGTGTTGTCCAAGCAGGTCCGTGCGTGCGAGATGAGAAATAGTTGTTTTTTTTCTGAATTTTTTTTTATGGAAAAAAGTCTATATTGAAAAAAATTCTATTCACAAATGAGTAATAAAAAATGTAATACTTTAATGTCTCCACATTCCCTCCAAAATTTTTAGCGGGCTATGAGTTTCTAGTATTCATTAATTCAATCATGGTGAACGCACAGAGAATAAAGGCTCTTGCTTTTACACTCCTTTGTTTCGGACACTGCGAGAACAGCTTCTCTCCCATGGTGCACGACAAAACTGAAAATTCCATGTGACAACTACAAGAGGACGTATTCTGGCAGTCGTGTCCAAATGTCGTGTGCAGTGCAAAGGCGGCCATAGACTTCCAATCATAAGCATGTGAATGTGGCAGACCGGAAATGCAAGCTTGTCCGACATTTTGCATGTCGCTGCATTGCGAAGTTCTAGCTTTGTGAACTCTGACCTGCGAAATTGCATGAGACTAATAGATGATCAAAATAAGACCTCTCTGTAGAAAAATAAAAAACATGGAGCAATCGCTCTCTTTTTAGATGTCTAATCATCTTGTTTAGTCCTGCCCTTGTTGGCAGCACTGTACAACAGAATTTGGCATGCTCAATCTCTAGTATGACCGCAGCTTTACACCATGTCCAACTACAGTACATGCAACACAATGTTGTGACACCCAATAAAATGTATCTTTTTAATGTTAAAATAAATTTTTGTCTTTTTAGTTTGTTTTTTAGAAATGATTTGTATTTCTGCAATGTCGCAACTGAACAACATAAACTATGACAGTGATCACCTCAGGTACCGATTATGTGCTTTATTCAATGTTGAATGTTTTAAGTATGAGTTTAAATACATTGTAAAACCCGAAAAGTTAAGGTAACTTGGAAAACCGATTGCAACAAACCATTTAGGTTTCAATAGTTCACACTTAGCTGATGATCTATCAAAAGCTTGTTTGGCAAGCTGTCCCGGAAGAGAGCCCTGAGCTCAAGGGATCCTCGAGGCCAGGGCTCCCTCCCATTCGCAGAGCGAGAGGGGAGCTTGAGCTCAGGTGGATCTCAAAAACTCCCCGGCTGCAGTAGCCAAGGGAAACACTTGAGGGAGCTAGACAAGTGCCTGATTTGCTAAACCTGTTATGCATTATGTATTTCTTTGGATGGTGGGAGGAAACCGGAAAAACTGGGGGAAACCCACGCGGACACAGGGAGAATATACAAACTCCTCATAGAAACACCTACCGGCCTGGAGGGGACCAGGGCCGACAGTGTTCTTGCTGTGGGGCAAACAGTGCTAACCACTGGGCCGCCGTGCCGCCCGATCTATGATAAAATATGAGAATGGGGAGGAAGGGGGGTTTCTTCCAAACGAAGATAAATGTGGACTGAAGACTGTGGTTATTTATAGTAACTTAGGAATCATATGATTGGAAGATCATGATTAGATAATGCAAGACCGGCTGTGGCAAATCATAAAGCATGTGATTAGTTAAACTCTCGAAATTAGTTTATAAGTAAACCTCACTTAAAAACGAATCCTAATGAGTACTTTGAACTTAATCCATTTGAGTAAACGAAGCAATTTGAGCACAGTAAAACCCAATAAATGAAGAGAACTCAAACCTACTGAGTACTGTAAAACCCAATAAATGAAGAGAACTCAAACCAACTGAGTACTGTAAAACCCAATAAATGAAGAGAACTCAAACCAACTGAGTACTGTAAAACCCAATAAATAATGAGAACTCAAACCAACTGAGTACTGTAAAACCCAATAAATGAAGAGAACTCAAACCAACTGAGTACTGTAAAACCCAATAAATGAAGAGAACTCAAACCTACTGAGTACTGTAAAACCCAATAAATGAAGAGAACTCAAACCAACTGAGTACTATAAAACCCAATAAGTTAAGGCAACTCAAACCATTTAAGGAAACCGATGGCTACAAACCATTTGAGTTCAAAAACTAATCTATGTGAGTACTGTGAACTTACTCCAATTAAGTTGAAGTAAAGAAGTATTTAATTCCATCATTACCTTCAACACTGAGATCAAAACTCTTTTCAAATGAGTAGAATCAACTTTCAGTCAGATTTGAGTTAACTACACTCATTTCATTTGATAAAGTTGACTGTTGGGTTTTACAGTGTACCATGTGACATTTATAGTCATACTGAAAGCACAAGCAAATATTTCCCCTCAGATCTTTCAAATAAAATAACTAGCAAACATACAGAGCTTTACAACTGTAACTTAGCGCAAACCAACAACAGTCACTCAGCATGTATTTTAAATAATAAATGAGGTTTAATACTCATTAATTAGATAAAAACCTTTGCATTTTGTTGGGAGTGCACTACTGAATGTCTGTAGTATTTAAATTTTTTTTGTAAATTTGCATCGGGTTTTACAAAGTCCACAATAATGGAGAGGAAGAGGATACATTGAGTGACGGTGTGCATTTTCCCGATTAAGGCCTCAAAACAAGGTTGTTCTTTACTAACTAACAAAATGTGAAAGATGCACCGATGACCTGATTTTAACACTTAGTCTTCTGTGGTCAGCAAATATACGAGTTTTAGCACATAATCCATAAACGTTTTTGATCATATTTATTAGATAAAGACAGTTTTGAAAAGTGTAAAGGGTCTATTTATTTGTTGTATGCATTTACAATTACAACAAAACTATGTTTTTGTAAAATTAGTAAAACAGACAGTTTTTTCCTGTCTCTTGTCAACATGACTGGCAAAAGCATAGGAAAAACAGCTGAATCTCCGTGAATTTTTACTCCACATGCATGAGATACATACCTGCATAAAGCACTGAAATATGCACTTTTAAACGAGCTAACTCTTTATGAAAACAAATGTTGTCTGCTTTAAGTAATCTGTATGGAAAGAACATAAAGCAGAATTCTCCATCTGAGCTCATTATCCCGCTAATCAGTTCCCGCCTCCGGTATTCAAACACAAATCATGACAACAGCTGCCTGAACCCATGAACGCCCACAAACAAACACAGTGGTGCTGGTTAGAAAGAAGTCTCTTTCATTTTCATTGTCAATAAAATGGAATTATGACCTGAGGAGACCACAGTGATCTGATTCGGTTTATTCAGAAGGTGATTCGTGTATTATTATTTATTTATTACCGTAGTTGAACCAGTCAAGAGTTTGATAAAAGCTCACAATAAGGCTGCAATTATTTATGATTGCTGGCTGATGATTATTTACATCAGCCAATCAGAATCACATATTCAACAGCTCCTATTGTATAAACTGAAATACGTGGCCTTTGTTATTTTCCAAAATAATTACTTAATATTTAGAAAGAAACATTTTGTAAATTGTTACAGTGATGGAATCTTTTTGCACTTACTGTATAAGACACTATTGGAGCTGCAGCATTTAAAGGTATACAATATACAGTTGAAGTCAGAATTATTAGCCTTTGATTTTTTTTTCTTTTTTAAATATTTCCCAAATTATGTTCAACAGAGCAAGGAAATTTTAAAAGTATGTCTGATAATATTTTTTCTTCTGGAGAAAGTCTTTTTTGTTTTATTTTGGCTAGAATAAAAGCAGTTTTACATTTTTTATGAACCATTTTAAGGTAAAAAAAACCCAGGGGCGGACAGGGACAGCATTTTCAACCGGGAAAAGTTATTGAAGGTCAGGTCAAAGTGGGCGTAAGGGGGGGTGGGTGTATAACCGTTGTTATACAGTAACTTTCCTTATTACCCTAACTTGCCTAGTTAACTTAATTAACCTAGTTATGCCTTTAAATGTCACTTTAAGCTGTATAGAAGTGTCTTGAAAGACATCTAGTTACAATATTATTTGCTGTCATCATGGCAAAGATAAAAGAAATTAGTTAATAGAAATGTTCTAAACTATTATGTTTAGAAATGTGCTGAAAAAAATCTCTCCGTTAAACAGAAATTGGGGAAAAAAATAAACAAGGGGGCTAATAATTCTGATTTCAACAGTACTGCAAGTAGCAAGTAAATTATACAAGCTATATTAAATGATATATGCGATATTTTGAGCTGAAACTTCAGACACACATTCTGGGAACCCGAGAAACCTACAATACATATTGTCAAAAGTGGCATCAAACAGAAGCTCCATTTTATATCCACACGAACCTTCACTGGTTCATCTAAGGGGTTAAATTCGGACTAGAGAGGTTACATCCATGAGCTGTGATTCTGATGGTGTGGGGTGGGAATCTTTCATGCTGGCATCTGGAAAGATGGCCTGGGCCATTTTTAAATGTAAAAGCGATGTAGGCAGCGGCTGGCTCATTTGTCACCTGCCTTATCAGTGACAGCAGCCTGCCCCGTGCACTGGCCAAGGCTGTCAGCAGAGAAACCTCAGGAAAAGCCACCCAAAGGAACCAGTGAACACGGGATGAATGCTGACTTCGCCCCCTCTTCACACCGGCGTATCGGTCCGAGGCTCCAATCAGTGCCTGTCACTGTCTGGGGAAGAAATGCATGTTTCGAGGGTTTGGGAAACCTCCAAACAAGCGTGACAATAAGACAGGGAGGAATGCTGGAGGTTTGGGTGGACACGAGGATGGATATAGTGGCAGAGATGGTGGACGTCTGTGGTGGTACTATATTCGTGGACACATTTTTCAAAAATATGCTGCATTTTGGTCACCAATTACCCTGCTGTCATGTTGAACAAGCTGGTTTCCATGAACTTTTAAAAAACTAGTTACTGTAACATGGCTTACAATTATATATATATATATATATATATATATATATATATATATATATATATATATATATATATATATATATATATATATATATATATATATATATATATATATAAACACTTAAAATGTTTGTTTAATATGGGTTGTATACTAGTATTCCACTGTATTACATAGACAGGCATAGCCATTTGAGTTCTAAATAAGCCAAATAGGCTCAACCCACCTGTTTACTGTAGTAAAATCCACTTTCTATATTCAAGTGCATTTTTGTTTCCATGTTTTGAATAAATTAACTGCCACTTTTCTAAGTAAATGACGTACATATTAATATATTTTTTTAAACTTAAAGGCTAATTCACATATTTCACGATCTGAATGATAATAATAAATAAAAAGCATATTTTAATACTAGACTACACTGATGTTTCTATCTCTGTCAGGGACTCAGTGACAGTTAAAATGAGTACCTTCTCTATGTGGTTCTGTCACTGTGTTGAATCCTTTCTGTGCAAAACTGTATGGTCTAGTTAATGGCACACGAACTGTAAAGTGCTTAATATTGGTAGTTCATTTTAAAATAAAGATAGCGAAATGTTTGTTAAGAGCTACAATTTTTCGCTGGAGGAAACAGCTGCTGATGAGGTGAATGCCAAGAAAACCCCACTGCTCCTCCGAGACATTGGGATACAGGTGATACAAGGTTATCTACTGTATATCAAAGAACTGCTAATAAGCAGATATTATAACAATTTATCAATAAATACACACCTCGTTCTCTTGCTGTCCACGGCTGTGGTTTGCTGATCAAATGAAAAACAAGACAGGGAGGAGCCGAATTCTGCCGCCGTTTTCTTATCAAATGTAAAGGTGACTGAGGCGATAATTTACTGTACAGATTATGAGCTAATCGCAAAAGTTTTAGGGAGTCTGAGCTAAGCCCCCTAAAATAGGCCTAGCAACGTCCATGACATGCGCTATAGGTGAATTAAATAAGCTAAATTGGCCGGAGTGCATGTGTGTGAATGCAAGAGTGTATGGGTGTTTGCCAGTGTTGGGTTGCGGCTAGAAGGGCATCCGCTGTGTAAAACATATGCTGGATAAGGTGGTGTTTGATTCCGCTGTGGCGAACCCCAGTTTAATAAAGGAACTAAGCAGAAGGAAAATGAATGAATGAATATTCTGGTAGGATTTTGATAAATATGAATAATGAACAACACATTTACATACATTTTGTTTGTTATTCATATTTAATAAATGTATTATTTCATTTATTAACTTTCCTTCAGCTTAGTCCCTGATATATCAGGGGTTGCCACAGCAGAATGAACTGCCAACTACCCTGGCATATTTTCTATGCAGCAGATGCCTTTCCAGCAACCCTATTAAATTGTGTTGTATAATAAGTTTGGGGTCTTTAAATAAACTGGTACAATTCTGATAAATATGAAAGTTATTTACAAATAACTCCTGATATAATTGCTTAACAGAGAGATTCTTTTTCCAACACATTGGAACTGCTTTCTAATAACTAATTTATTTTGTCTTATCCCTGGTGACAGTACATAATAATTTTCTATATACTTTGCAAGATACTAGTATTCAGCTAAACGTGCAATCGAAAGACTTAACTGGATTATAATGCTAACTAGGCAAGATAATTAGGCAAGATATTGAACACCTGTGATCTGTTCTGTATAGGCAATAAACAATTCCTAAGGGGGCTAATAATAATATTGACCTTAAAATTGTTTTAAACAAATAATGAATACTTTCCCCATAAGAACAAATACTGTGAAAATGTTCTGCCTCTTTTAAACATCACTTGGGAAATATTTGAAAAAAGCAATTTTGACATCAACTGTATGTATTTAATTCTAATAATAAAACACAAGCTCTACATAAAACATCAAACAGGAAGTGGCCTTTTTTGGTTTTCCTTTTTCTTGTTGTAATTGTCTTCTTATTTACCGTTCCATATAGTTTAAACACACAGATCAAATATGCACTGCGAGAAGTATGCAACCCTTTATTGCCTTTATCACACAGAGCTCTGCGCTGCTGAATAGATGTTCTTGAACACAATGCGGCGTCTTGCATGCAAGCGTGCAGGTTCGAGTGCGAACGCACACACAGACGCGCCATTCACACCTACAAAACCCACACTCTCACTCACTAAACAAGTTCTGGCTCACTCAGAGTTGTGAGTGAAGTGAAACACCTGACAGAGAGTAGAGTGTGTGAGAAAGACAGCCACACCTCACTCATCAAAGTCATCCAGACACTGAGTACATTTACATGGACACCAATACTACAATTTTAATACGATTAAAGTCGTATTGTTTCGAATACATGTTGTGATGCAGTTCTTAGAGAAACGGAATATTAAACAAGAAGACAGAGGCAGTGGCTTGTTTGTTCTGCTGCGAGCTGAATGGATGCAGTAATGTAGGCATTTCATTTAGAAAGATCTGGAAATTGGTTTTAAAAGAAACAGAAACCTCCTCCTTACCATTCTCATTTGTTGTTAAAACTGGTCGGAGGGGAATGCTTAAGTATGTTATGCCCAATATGCTCAGACAGACGTAATTTGAGAATTGACATGCACAGATGAATTAAACTGGCAATGTGAGCAAAATCATATGGGTAGCTTTATTTTCATTTGTATTTTAAGACAATACTCTAATTAAGAGTCTGCAATGTAAACAGCATTTTTTGATTACCTAAAAGTCATAAACTAAGTGAATTTTCACTAATTTCGAGAGGAGCACGTGATATGATTGACTGCAGCTGGCCACCCACATCTACATTCATTAGTTAGCCAATCAGATTAATCCCAACGCACTATAAGTAGCCTAGCTAGAACTACTCTCTAATCTTCGTTTTCCGAAGAAACTCCCCATCCACCCCTTCTCCTCCTTTCCTCCTTTACCACGGGGAGCTCTCGAGAACCACCTGATCTCGTACTCCCCTCACATGCTCTATGGACCAGGCGGGAGCCCTGGGCTCAACTATCTCCGAGCTCAGGGTTCTCTCCCGGGACAGCATGCCAAACCTGCTAACAGTTGTCAAACAATATCTAAGTGTGAACTCTTGAAAGCGAAATCGAATGACGACACGTGCAATTTTCAGATTTTAGTTGCATTATTGTAGTGCAGTTCTGACATGTAAACACCGTAATCAAACTATTACCGTTTTGTAGTACTTTTTGATACATTTTGTGACGGGATGCACATACAGCAGTTGTCAGGCATTTCACAACAAACAAATCAGATATTGCGATATTTTATTTTTCTGCAATAAATATTGCGATATTAATATAGTTTGAATAGTTCTATTTGACGTTTTCTGATGAGTCTAACAGTATTCAGGTGCAAAATTGAATAATCATGAAATGTGAATGCTTTTGTGTCTCATTTCTCCTACAAATATATAAAAAAAAATCATAAATTAAATACATCATAAATTAAATCATTAAATACAATTCTGTAGCTCCTGGTCAACTATAATTCAGACCAAAAAACTGCATATCATGTGATATGACTATTGCAGATGCGCACATTGCGATATCGATGCTGAAACGATATATTCTGCAGCCCCACGTCGAATGGTGACGTAATGACATTAATCGAATGTACTATAACATGTAAAACAGGATCATGAAAGGAACATTCAAAAGGCAACTTATGTAAACACCTTAATCATTTTATTATCTTATTCAGATTAAGGCAAATAATTAGATTACAGGTGTCCAAGTAAACATATTCACTGAGAACAGACTCACTGCTTCACAACCACTAGACGCGTTTCCATTAAAACCACTCCAGGCTTTCTATGTTTCTCTTTACACCTGGTATTATAGGAGTCATATTATACCCTTTTTTTAAGACGTAAAAATAAAATGTCTGTAAACCTTCTGCTTAAAATATCCCACATATATTTTGTAGCATGTCAAATCTGCCCCTAAATAAGCTGTGAGCAAAGACAGCACCTTTTGTGTATGTCCCTTTAAATGCAAACGAGTCTTTCCAGAATAGGGTGGAGCCTTTACATGTTATTCTGACACTACAGAAACAACAAAACAAGCTAATCTTATGCAGCCACAATTTTAGAAATCATCAGTAGTGGGTTAAAGCCTTGCGTGTGCAAACAGAATCTGACAGTGATGGAGAGAAATAGGTTACAAACCTGTGTTTCATGAAAGAAATGCACCAGTTACGCTGTCTGAGAGCTGCTCTCTGAAGAGGATGCACTGAAAAAATGATTTACTTATTTTAAGGTAACTGGTTGCAATTATTGTGGGTTGAATTTAAACAAACAAATTAAGTTGAACATTACTAAGTTTGATTTGTTTGTTTAAATTCAACACATAAATTGTTTGCAACAATTTTGCAGAGATCTTTTTTCAGTGTACATTAAAAAATGTGTAAATCCAATTATTTTTTTTTCAGTGTGCTATTTTTGTGAAACAAGAATTTAATTAACTGTTTGATATTGGGCAATTAATTTGTTGTTTTTTCCACATATTACATATTTAATATAGTAGGAAGGAACAAAATATTTTGTTCCCTGTTTACACCTGTATTTAGTGCCATCCACCTGTAAACGGATTAATGAGGACAAGTCTTACTACTAGGTGTAAAACAAGATCTATATATGACAGAGATATGATGAGCACAGGGCCAGGCCAGGACAAGAGAAGCGGTAAGGCGTTTTAATTATTCAGAGTCAGTGCTCATTTACACCAGAATGGCTTCCTCGACTAAGCTCCGAGTCTGACATATGACTCACATAAAGGATTTAGCTAAGTCCAACGGGAAGTACATCCATGCTAATTGAAATGTATTTCTATTAGTAGGCAACTATAGTCTCACTGATATGAACCAGCAGCTCCATTTAGAACAGGGCGGTGTTTACATTACATGAACACTTACATAACAGAAGCATAGTGAACGTGCCCAATGTACAGGTCACTAGAGTCAATAGATACTGTATGTTTGTGAAGGAATGATAGCTTGTTGCTTAATGTGCACTGTGCAGGGTTTAAAACGGTGTGTAAAACTGCCTGATCAAATGATATCTCTTTCATGCATTCATCACTGTACAGAAAACCAGAAGTTGGCCTTTCATGCAGTTCATGTCCTTTTTTAAAACAACAACAGGCGCACACACACACATGCACACACACACACACACACACCTATTTTTCTGTCAAACAATAAGTCGTGATCATGATTAATCACATCCAAAATAAATTTGTATTTACGTTTAAATATTTACATAATGTGTGTGCATAGTGTACATTTATTATGCATATATAAATACACACACACACACACGCACACACACACACACACACACACACATATATATATGTACAGTTGAAGTAAAGTTTTTGTCCCTCCAGTGTAACTCAGTGAATTCATTTTCAGGTGATTCCCAATTGTTTTTTAACTGATAGAATATTTAACACATTTAACCGATTCACGCATACGATCACACCAGTGTGATCAGCCTTGGCTGGTCCATAAAGCGTACGATCACACCAGTGTGATTAGCCATGGCTGGTCCATAAAGCGTACGATCACACCAGTGTGATCAGCCTTGGCTGGTCCATAAAGCGTACAATCACACCAGTGTGATTAGCCATGGCTGGTCCATAAAGCGTACGATCACACCAGTGTGATCAGCCTTGGCTGGTCCATAAAGCGTACAATCACACCAGTGTGATTAGCCATGGCTGGTCTATGAAGCGTATGATCACACCAGTGTGATTAGAACGTTCAGCGCGCACGTCATCATCTGCTAAAATTTTAATTGTGCCGGCACGCTGATTCCTCCCGCAGATAAACAGTTGCTTATCTTCATGTATTTCGGCGGAAAATTGACTGCGCCATTGGTCTGTTCTGTGACCAATCAATATATATATCAAATATAAATATATATTTCTTAATGGAATTAATAATATTGACTTTAACAGTTTTTAATTTCAAAATTGTATTTTTTTTATTCCAGCCAAACTAAAAGAAGAAGACTTCTTCAGAAGATAAATGTAAAACAGAAAAATGTCTGTTAAACATTAACTGGGAAATATTTGTTAATTATCAATATCTAATAATACACAAATAAACAAATATATACATTACATTTATTCGTTCATTTTCTTTTCGCCTTAGTCCTTTTATTATTATGGGATCGCTACAGCAGAATGAACCACCAACTTATCCAGCATATGTTTACGCAGCGGATGCCCTTCCAGCTGCAACCCATCACTGGGAAACATCCACACACATACACTACAGACAATTTAGCTTACCCAATTCACCTGTACTACTTTAGACTAGTCTTTGGACTTGTGGGGGAAACCGGAGCACCCAGAGGAAACCCACGCCAGCACGGGGAGAACATGAAAACTCCACACAGAAACGCCAACTGACCCAGCCGAGGCTCAAACCAGCGATCTTCTTGCTGTGAGGCGATCGTGCTACCCACTGCGCCACCGTGACATCCCTATATTACATTACACATACACATTACTACATTACATATACATTGTAAATAATATTTTAATAAGTTAATACATTTTAAACAATTTTTTTTTTTTAAATTGCATGTTCTCCCCATGTTCACGTGGGTTTTCCTGCGGGTGCTCTAGTTTTCCCCACAATCCAAACTTAATCAAACTGACAAAAAATATTAAGTTAGACTTTGTATAAATTCAAAAAATCATTTATTCATTTATTTACCACATTATAGCACCTATAGCACATCCAAAGACATGTGCTATAGGTGCTATAATACGATATAATGTGAGAATGTATGGGCGTTTCCCAGTACTGGGTTGCAGCTGAAAGGGCATCCACTGCGTAAAACAAATGCTGGATAAGTTGGTGGCTCATTCCGCTGTGGTTACCCATGATTAATAAAGGTACTAAGCTGAAAATAAATGAATAAATTATTTTTTGAATTTATACAAAGTCTAACTTAATATTTTTAGTCAGTTTGATTAAGTTGAGAAACTGGAAAAGTTTATTTCATTAAACTAAAAAAATTTAATCCATAAAAATGTTTTATATATGGATTATGTGTTATCAACAGTAATTTTTTTTTCATTAATTTTTTTTTCATCATGTCACAGAGCAGCCATCATTATTGGTGTCACCTGTGATGATTGGTAATTAGTGCTCGTGTTCTCATTGCCAGTGTAGTTCATTCATTTGTACATAGCGTGTTGGTTCGTGTTGTATCTGTGTTCAGCAATGTCTAGAATGAGCCGGACTGTAGAGTCAGTTGATTGTGTGTTTTTGCTGGAAGGAGAATCGTAGACTCTCTGACTCACTGTCTTTGCGCTCTGATGTGACATTACTTCTCTGATCACGTTCTGGTTTTGTCTGTAGTACTCACACACACACACACACACACACACACACACACACACACACACACACACACACACAAACATGCATATCTCCCCGGATCCCACTGCCAACGCGCTCTAAAAATATCTGCATCAGAAGCTTTTCTAACTGTGTGTGTGTGCATGTGTGTGTGTGTTGGGATGAATCATTGAAGCACAGAAAGCTACTCGACTGATCCCTCGCTCTCTGTCTCTGTGAATGTGAAGGAAATAGAGAGGAACAAGGGAACAGAGAGAGAGAGAGAGAGAGAGAGAGAGAGAGAGAGAGAGAGAGAGAGAGAGAGAGTTAAAGAGGGCATTATTTTCCAAGAATGGCCTGCTGAATACATGCTTGATCAATTACAACAGGCAGAAATCTTTTGGTCAAGGAGAGAGTAAATGCTCAAAAACGTAGATGAAAAAGGATGACAGAATTGGAATACAAATAAAAGAAAAGCTAAAAGATGAAAGCGTTTTTTCCTGAATGGGTTGGCTAATAGTCTGAAAAAATACGACTGTTAATAATAGTCTAATAATGGAATTAATATTATATATTATAATATATATATATAATATATATTATAAATAATAATAGGCAATGTGGTGGCACAGTGGGAAGCACAATTGCGTCAAAGCAAGAAGGTTGCTGGTTTGAGCCTCGGCTGGGTCAGTTGGCATTTCTGTGTGGAGTTCGCATGTTCTCCCTGTGTTCACGTAAGTTTCCTCCAGCTGCTCCGGTTTCCCCCACAGTCCAAAAACATGGTACAGGTGAATTGGGTGGGCTAAAATTGATTGTAGTGTATGTGTGTGAATGAGTGTATGGATGTTTCCCAGTGTTGGGTTGCAGCTGGAAGGCCATTCGCTGTGTAAACCATATGTTGGATAAGTTGGCAGTTCATTCCGCTGTGGCAATCCCAGATTAATAAAGTGACTAAGCCGAAAAGAAAATGAATGAATGAATGAAAAATAATAATAACATATTTCATGGCAACAGTCTCATTTTTTACAATATTTAATATTGTAAATTCTCTTTCATAAAAAAGATTCAGAAATATATATTTTTTTCAATATGATATATGATTAAAATAATAATAATAATAATAATAATTTAAAAAAATAATAATTAGTATATATATATATATATATATATATATATATATATATATATATATATATATATATATATATATATATTAAACACAAAAATATGGTTACAAAAAAAACATAACCATAGAAAATTTGACTGAAATCAATAAATATAAATTTTATTCAAAACAAATAAAAAATAGATTAAATAAATAATATAAATTTATATTTATAAATAAATATATAAATAAATTTAATTAAAATAAATAAATGTGTTAATTGATTAATAAAAAAATCATACACCCGGTGCAATAAGGCTCAAGACGTGTTTGGTGTGATTTTCAGACCAGCACAACCCTAAATTTCCAGTTTTGCACCACGTTGTATAAATGGCAAATCCATTTGTGCCACTTTGTGGACTAATGGGTGTGTCGGTCTAGAAAGGAGGTGTGTTAAGGTGCATTGTTGGCGTGTTGCTATTTTGAGGAACTAAAATAGACTGCGCCATTGACCAACTGAAAGCAGATTTAAAGTCCAGCTCAGAGCGCATTAGTTATGTGCCTGTGCAGGTTAAAATGTTTACACATTGTTTAATACACACAGGATGTACAGCAATAGACAAATATCTTTACATATGAAAAAAATGTAAGGATTAAAATGTTACAAATATTATTATTTTTTTACATAAATATAGAAACCACAGTCTTCATGCCTTCTTTGGGGGGCTTTTTCAGTTTATTCATGACATTTTCCATTTGTACAATGTTATTACTATTATTAGTAGTATCTATTATATGCATATTTATATTTGTTTTATTAAAAAAGTTTAGATTTGTCCTTCTGTTGGGTTTTAAAGACGTCTGCATCACCATATGGAGCATAGGATGTGTGTTTGGATATAACTGGATTTTGACCACACTTCTGAATTTAGAAATAGTTTTGAAACAAATATTTGTGTTTTAAAAACAAAATTAACTATATAGGCTGATGGATGTCCTCAGTGGAGTGTGTACAACTCCATTTCCTTATCCACGAAAGTAAAGTAAAGAGAAAGTAAAGAGGCTGAATGGAAGAGGCTCGTTCATGGCGGACGCAACTGACGCTTAAAGGGAATGCCAGATGAGACTCTGACTGGTTTATTGCACGTTATGCTCAAAACACACCATAACTCATAAAGAGAATAAGCACAACCCTGTTAGACCATGCGCCAGGGCACATACTATTTTTCCGTCCTTAAAATAGCAAAAGTGGATTCGGACATTCTGCACCATATGCATTAAACTTTGCGCCTAGATCCTTAAATTAGAGCCCTTAATATCAAGTGTATCTAGTATATGTTTTTGATAATAATGTCAACAACTGGATAATAACTGTTACTATGAGATATATATATATATATATATATATATATATATATATATATATATATATATATATATATATATATATATATATATATATATATATATATATATATATATATATATATATATAATTTTTTTTTCCTCTAAAAATTGTTACTCCTATTATGCTTAAAACAGTGCATTTATTATTTGATTGTTTTATTATTTTGAGCCGCACATTCTACTGTACAACAGTAATTTATTTCTGCTATAATTTCTTCTTAGAGTTATACCAAACTTTTATTATCTCATCCTGAAAGGTGCTTGAGTTTACATTCCTTACCATAAAAACTAATACTGTCAAATCAATGCAATAAAACACACGTGAATGCTGACATAATACTTAAAATTAAGGTACAATAAAACAATGTCAATCATTTTTTCTGCTGACCTCAAATAAAAAAATAAAAAAAACATGCCTAGCTGAAGCCATTAAACGTCAAATATAAATATAAACCTCATTCGGTAAGTAATTTACTGATGGGAATTTCGTCAGCTCAGTTCAGAAGTCCATCACACTCTGCAGATCACTATATGCAAATGAGGGTTTCTGAGTGTCGCCGCATGTTTAGTATGTGTTGATTAAACACTGCTGTGCGATGTTTGCATTTTCACAAGGGTGTGACGGATACGTGCATGATCAGGTTCGCATTCCAAGAACTTCACTTCCTGTCAGTCAAATGATTCCACTTTCACTCTCAAGAAGAACAGTGGAGTGAAAAGTGCAGAAAAGGTGCTCGATGTAACAGAGTGTTGAATTAAGACTACATGATATCGCATTACATTAAGGGCAGATGCTGCAGGTGAATAGAGGAAAAAAACTAATAGTTTACATACTTATACTAAAACATTGTCTAAAATGTTACGTTTAAATATTTCATTAAGTATGCAATGTTTTACATACATTTCTACTACAAAAACCAAGTCAGGTTCAAAATTATTTCTGGATTTTTAACAAATATTTTTATATTACAGAGAACTATTTTTACAGTGGGTAAAACTATATAAAAATTAAAAAAAAAAAAATATATATATATACATTTAATTATTAGTTTATATATATTATTTTATTATATTATATATAAAAATAATTATAAAAAAACCTATAGAATTTTTTTAGAATAAAATATTAATTGTAATAGGGCAAACTACGGAGTATGAGCATATTCCTCAATAAAAACATTCAGAATATAGATATGGATAAAACTGTGAAATCTGGTGTATGTAAAGCTGCAGAAATGGAGATTTGTGGCCATACTGCAGGAGAAATAAATACTCATTTTAAGAAAAAATCCTTTAAAATTATGTAGCGTAAAATAAAATCGACACCCACAAATTGATAAAGCGAACACTTAAAAGGTGTTTTCTCCACATTTGACAAAAAAAAAAAACTCAATGAAAAGCCAAAAAAGCCCAAAATCATGTCTCGTTTTCACAGTAGAGCCAATAGCTCACAGTGGAGCATGAAAAGCCTGCCCTAAGTACAGCTTCTAGATCAAACGTCAAATCCGAATCACACAAGTAATTAAAGCACACCATTGCATCATCATGAAACAATCAAGATGAAGATAACAGAAGCGAACAAATTAGAAGTAACCGTACACCATTAAATGATACATCTATATACAGTTGAAGTCCCCTTTTGAATTTTTTATTCTTTTTTAAATATTTCCCAAATTATAGTTAACAGAGCAAGGAAATTTTCACAGTAAGTCTGATAATATTTTTTCTTCTGGAGAAAGTCTAATTTGTTTTATTTCGGCTAGAATAAAAGCAGTTTTACATTTTTTAAACACCATTTAAGGACAAAATTATTAGCCCCTTTTTTGATAGTCTACAAAACAAATCATCATTATACAACAACTTGCCTATTTACCCTAACCTGCCTAGTTAACCTAATTAACCTAGTTAAGCCTTTAAATGTCACTTTAAGCTGTATAAGAGTGTCTTAAAAATTTTCTAATAAAATATTATTTACTTTCATCTTGACAAAGATAAAATAAAATAGGTTATTAAAAATGAGTTATTAAAACTATCATGTTTAGAAATGTGTTGAAAAAAATCTGCTCTCCGTTAAACTGCGTTAAAAAAAATAAACAGTCTGTCGATAATTCTGACAGACACAAATCTTAGACATCTTTTTTTTGTTGTTTACTCACTGACTCCCACTATTGATGCATGACGGAGGGCGTCTAAAGTGTTGTGCTGACACAAACATCATTATGTCGACAGCCAATCACATCCAACTTAGATTGGTTCGCTTATGCATGAGTATATATGCATAAAGTGATCTAATTGGCTGACGGCTGTGTTGGTGCTTGAAGTTAAGCATTTTTAACTTCTACAGCAAGCAACGAACCCAAAATTTGTCCCAAAAGCGCTTGATGTCACTCCATTAAAAATCAATGGGAAGTGTTAATGCGGATGCCCCGTGTGAACAGTGTAACAGGCTTAGGCTTAGCACACCGCTTAACATCAAACCATGGTAATTATTTTTTTCTTTTTCTGCTGTGTCTACAACCTTTTACATTTTTTTGTGTATCATTGTGTATTGAATCGGTAGCTTCACAAGCTCTGCAACAATGTATTTTATGACATCCTTGTTTCAGCAGATGCAAGCCTGAAATGATTAGCCTAAAAAGCCATAACAACTAATGCTAATGCTGCCACTATGGCAGTGCACAGGGAAGGAGACCAAAAGCTGCTCTGTGATTGCCTGAAGGCTGATTTATATATTCGCCTGGCCCTGCTTCGCGGAACTACGCTGATTGCACACACACCTCATGAAAAGGACGAGGCTGTTATACTTGACGTGTTCAGCCTTGTAATATTCTTTAAAACAACAGAAGGAGATCAAAAGAAACTGACCGTAAAATCAGATGGATAAACAGAGAAGTAGGAAGTTTCTGTCATATCATAAATAATTCTTCAAGATTTTTAAACTAATTAATTTTATTGTTTTTATAAATTATTTTATTGATTATAAAGATTTTTATAACCATTCAAGATAAATCAAACTTTGATGCATCACTTGCTTTTGTTCATATCTCAGACAGTTCCACCCCTTAAAGTAAAAAAATAATGATAACAGAACAAGGGTTGCTCTACAAATATATTTTTTTATTATGGCAAGAATAAACTGATGTTTTTTATAGATTTTGCCCACTACAATTCACACATTACTGTCTGGCTAGTTTGTCCTCTACTTATATGCTAAGACGGCAATAATGATCCAACATTCCTGACCATTACACCAATAAAGCCTAGAAAAACAGGGCATCAGTATATTGTAAACCGATAGGTTCAAATATTAATTTCCAGTTATCAAAGAAATAATGTGTTACTTCTTTTTAGTTTTGTAGCTATTAAATAGTTTTAAATTCAAAATTGTAATATATACATCAGTGTTAAACCTATGAATGGTGGAAAAACGTATTTTGTAATTGTTTATTAAAACCGCATGGATCTCCACTTTTGCCACGGCCTCTCTTTTTGGTTTTAACAAATGTATTTCTCAGGTTTTTCCAAACTTTTCTACAAAAACGTTCTCCTTTCCCACTACTTTTGCAATTTCTAGTCAAAAATTATTGTTCTGGTTATCCATATGATCACACATGGATGGATCATAAAGGTGTCTGTACAGGCGTACATGTTTCAGGCAAAATATCTTCAAAGTTATTCATGTTCAACTCAAATCAAATTAACTGTTCGCTCGAGTCTCAAAAACATTTTGTATGCTCCGCCAGCCGAAATCATGTCGTACGCACCCAAAGCGAACCTCCGCAAACACCACGATGACATCACATTCACCGCACGCACTCAAGTGACCTAGCGAACGCGTCGAGTATAAAGACATGCTTCAAGTGACCAAGTTAGCGTTACAGGTTTTACAATGGTAAGTTTACCATGAAAATCTTTGATGCCGTCAATCTGCTGTTGAACATTCTCCTCAGCCCAAATGCTCAGGAGAGCCCTGGTGTCTTCATCTGATGAGTACTGTCTGGTTTCCTTTCTCTCTTTCAATTTTTTGTGCATGTACTCTACGCTTGTGTGCGATAGGAAAACTAGAAAAATGCTAATCTTACTGCTGACCCTCTTTACCTGACTCGGACCTCAGGTATTCGGTGGGTCAAAAAGTCTGGCTGTTGGCCACAAGGAAGCCCTGAAAAAGCCCAGAAGAGACCCGATCAGGCTCTACTATGGGCACTCAACCGGCCCATGCACACACTGGCACACTCATTTTAGGTGCGACAGCTAGTGTCTCGCCTCAATCTCTCCTCTGCTTCCAAGAATCCATCAATCCCGGCAGGACCTGTCAATCACAGAGACCTCAAGCATCTTGCAGCACATAATGGAACCCCCCCCACACACACACACACAGCTACGATAAACACATCACCTCCCTCAGCTTGCTCCTTATCTGCCACATGTCGTTCTCTGGCAGCTTCAGAGTGCAGAAAGACCTGGCGCGTCCCTGCTGAAGGCTTCCCTTTAATTCTTCCTCTAAATCTCACATGAGGATTGACTCATCTCTGCCCCGTCTCACTGAAAGACTCGCTCTGATCTCCACTTTCTGACTTCTCGGTGGCCTGTGTCCCTGACCCAGACAAAACAGCCTGCAGGGATGAGTAGGAAAGAACTTGAACTGATTCATACGAGCATTCTTTATCCATTAGTATTCCCATTTATCTCATTGGTCTTTTTGCAGTTACAAGTCAGCTAGTAGTCTTTGGAGTTTTACAGGGACAGATCACCCAGAAATGAACATTCTGTCATCAGTTACTCACCCCATACTTGTTTTAAACCCAGTCTAGTCCTCAAAACCATCTGACAATTCATTATTTGCTTCTATAATGAACACTCAAAAACTGACCTATTGCCATACAATGGAAATAGTGATAGTCTTTTCCTCCCTTATGTAGTGTATATATGAAAAAAAAAAACAGTCAAAAAATAGTCAAAATAGTAGAGCAACTCAAAAATAGTAGAGCAACAGGGTTAGATAATATTCCAGTGCAGTTCCTCAAACTCTGCAAAATTTATATTGTTACACATATCATTAATCTTTCTATTTGTCAAGGTAAAGTTCCTGATGAGCTGAAACAAGCAAGAGTTATTCCTCTTTTAAGATAGGTTGTAGGTTTAATGTTAATAATTATAGGCCGGTCTCAATTTTGAGCTTTTAATTTTTAAAAAGTTGATTATATGGTAAAATTTTTAAAATTAGTGATGGTCTTCAAGATTTTAAAGAAAATATTTCCAAAATATTTTCTTAATTATTATGTTTTAGTTATTGAGGTACACTGTTATTCTACTAGAGCACGTAGCATGGACATTCACCCGTATAGATTTAAGAGTGAATCAGTTAGAAATTCTTTTTTTGTGTACTAGCTCTGTTGCTTGGAATGTTTAGCTGCGATTTTTAAAGAAATTCAAATTGAGAGTGTTTTTTAGATGGGAGATTAAAAGTGGTTGTTTTACAGTTGAAGTTGAGGATTTTGTTGTGCTGAGTTGCTGAGCTGATGATGCTTCCACTCCACTTATGATTTGCTCAATCATTTTTTCGAGTTCATTCATTTGAGTTTTTAAAATATGTATGAATTAGTCTAACTGGACCTGCTTGTATATTTTTGTTAAAATTTTCAAATAAAAGCAATCAATCAATCAATCAATCAATCAATGATTGAAATAAGTTCTCAAAAAAGAAAAAAGAATGAAACGATTAGGGCGGGACTTAATTTTTTCCGCTGGAGTTTGATGGGATGTTTGGGGCATTTCTATTGGATGATCTAATGTGATTGACAGGTTTTCCCCGTCTTTGCAGAAAAAGACTTTTATAAGGAAGAGGCAAACTAATTTTGATGACAGATCATGAAGTAAACTAAAGTAAACAAAATTAATTTGTATGAATCATGTATATCATCAACATCATTGTAATTTTTGTTTGCGTTTTTTAAAACCCATTTTAAGGTCAATATTATTAGCCCCTTTAAGCTCTATATTTTTTTCGACAGTCTACAGAACAAACCATCAATATACAATAACTTGCCTTATTACCCTAACCTGCCTAGTTAATCCAATTAACCTAGTTAAGCCTTTAAATGTCACTTAAGCTGTATAAAAGTGTCTTGAAAAATATCTAGTGAAATATTATTTACTGTCATCATGGCAAAGATAAAATAAATTCATTATTAGAAATGAGTTATTAAAACTATTATGTTTAGAAATGTGTTGAAAAAAATCTTTTCTCTGATAAACAAAAAATTGGGGAAAAAATAAACGGGGGGGGGGGGGTGGTGTAATAATTCTGACTTAATGTGTATATATTTGAATTGCATATATCATTCATTTGTTCATTTATTTTCCTTCGGCTTAGTCTCTTATTTATCAGGGGTCTGATTATTTATCTTAGTCCCTTATTTATCACAGCGAAATGAACTTATCCAGTATACGTAACGGATGCCCCACCCAGTGCTTCCCACACATAGACACATAGCCCAGGTATATTAACGGCTGTCCAAGTATATTTGGGGACATTTACTTTTTATTATTATCATCGTTTTGCACTTTTTTGTATCCGCCCAATAGCCAAACATCTGCAGTTGATTAACTAGTGGAAAATCTCCTCTCACCCTACACGTGTGCAATAACTGTCAACACTCCCACAATCTCACGTGCTCTACAGAGATGCGGCATTTTGGCACTTAAAAATGTGTCCGTCCGGGATTTCTAAATCTCCTAAAATATCCGCGAATATTTAGATTAGGTTAATAAGGTTAAAATGTCAGCTTTTGGTTTCGCTTTCTAAGCCATTGTTATTTTTATTTTAAGCCTAATTTACTTTCGCTTGGCTTCGCAGCTGACAGCGCATGCGCAGCCGCAAGACCGAGAGAAACCATTATATAATAATTAATTCTTTGATCTAAACGACTCAGATAAACTTTTCTATTTACTCAAAGAAGACGGTATTACATCTAAACTGGCTGCAAAATATTTGTGCAGCATTAAAAATGCTTAACTCATTTGCCTTATTCAAATAATCTACACTTTTTATTCTTGTAATTATTATACTTTTTTAAGGTTTTATTTCATAAATACTGTACAAAACGTCAGCAGCAGATTTGACCTGTCAGTGGGTGCATATGGCAAAAGTAAAAAGTAAAACAAATAGTGGATTTCTTTTTTATTTCAACAGTCTTTAAAAAACCAAAAGAAAAACAAAACAAAACTTCAACCTATTGAAAGAAAGTGTATAATAAATAAAAAATATTGTTAAAAATATTTTTTTGTCGCATGTAGGTAACCATGTGCCCTGGGGAAAGTTTGTGTTTTAATCCAGCTACCACCGTAAGTATATTTCAAACCTGTTGGAAGCACTGAACACCCATACACACTTTCATTCACACACGCACTCATACACTAAAGCCAATTTAGTTTATCCAATTCACCTATAGCGCAACTCCTTGGACTGTGGGGAAAAAACCCCACGAACATTGGGAGAACATGCAGACTCCACACAGAAATGCTAACTGGCCCAGCTGGGACTCGAACTAGCATCCTTTTCGCTTTGAGTGCTAACCACTGAGCCACCGTGCCACCCGAAATGCATATATAAAAAGTCAGAAATCAAAAACAGAGCCTATAAGATCATATTTGATGTTTAAATACAAATATGTCAGAAAAGGCTTTCAACCAATGAAATTTTGTGTGGGTGTGGCTAAAAGAGACTATACAAATGCAACATCAAAACAACACAAATCTATGCAAACTGAAATAGCCACAAATAGATATGGCTGTGCTTGGTTAGAGAGGAAATAGAACAAAAATACAACGGCAGCAGTAAGGAAATAGTGGACAGTGACTAATAACACCCTTTAGCAAAAATCAAATTATAAGCAAATGATAGTCCTTACTGATACTGTAAATTGTAAAAATAATAACGTTAATATATGGATTTGCATGGCAAGCCAGATAAGGATGTTTCAATTGTTTTGTTTCATTATCTGGCTGATAGCAGAGTGAGAAAGGACCCGTTTGATAATAACTTCCATTAAAAAAAGAAACTCCTTTGAACACGTTACACATTGTCTGTGAGACATCCGTCCCACGGCTGACCTTTCCTCCAAGTCTTTATCAAGGAGCACCCAGGGGAAATGACAGCGCTTCGGTCCATCCAGCCTGATTTACTACAGTGATGCTATGAAAAGTACATTTAAAAGATTCTACAAAAAGAGTTAAATGTACATTTTATTTGTCTTTTTTTAATGGCCTCCTTTAGAGCTTCATGATAATGGTTCAACTAATAATCCTAATTATTTTGTTGAAAATAATCATTTATGATCACTTTGTTATAAATGTATAAAATTTATAAAGATCATTTAAATCATACCTGTTTTTATTTAGGACGTTAATATTAGAGCTGGGCCGATACAATGATATATCGAATCGCGCTAAAATTTCTGTCAGTAACAATAGCTATATTCCATCCAAAAATGCTAATTAAATTTATGCGCAAAACTGGATTATTGCATAAAAGATATGCAAATAAATCGGCGTTTCCATCCAACAAGTTAAAGCGAACAAAATCGTCACTTCCTGATTAACTGGCACCAAATATCAACAGTAAAAACTGAATTTGCTGCAGTAGGAGAAACTGCGTCAATCTTTGCTTCGTTTAATAAATGTTTTGCAGCTCAGAAGGCAATCCTGACTCGCAGTGAACGCGTGGTGGCATTTGAAGGTGTGAGACGCGGAGCACAGATGATCTTGATTCTGGAGGTCATTAATAATAACACTAATACTGAAACGCTTAAGGTGTTTTAGAATGGCCAAAACAACATTTTAGATTCACACATTTTTATCATCACATGATCTCTCATAACAAAATCACACAACTTTTTTAATGCACATACTGGAATTTGTTTGATTGTAGTTTATGCGCATTTTTTCTTATTGAATAAAAAGTTTATCCAACTCAGTTATGCGCATATGTTTTTTTAAGCACATTTTCCAAATTTATGAGTATCTTGGCGTTTCCATCAACCGTTTTTTATGTGCATATCCAAAAAGTGCATAAAAATAGGTAAATGGAAACGTAGCTAATGATAAGCTATAGATTTCTTTACTCTATATTGACCCTCTAATTTTTGTGGTTTCAGTCATTGTCGGGAAACTCTTTTAAAAATCTGGAAGCATTAACAACTAATATCGAAATATAGGTATTGTTTAATATGGAATATAATTATCGAGACATTTACATTTTTTGCCATAGAGCCCAGCCCTAGTTAATATTAAAATTGAATTGGAATTACTGCACTTACACATAGGCACAAACAAAGGAAACAGCAACCCAAATGCTAGTCTGTTTTCTTTTATCTATTATTATTTCTTCATATTGTGAAAACTTACAGTAGGTTAATCTAAAAAAAAAGTCACTCTCAAAAACTACAACAGTGATAATATTAATGTTAATTACAAGCGCTGCGTGACATTTAAGGTAATATTGTACTTTTTGTTTTAACAACATTCAAGCTGACATTATCAATGTCACTGTGTAAAAATAAACGTAGCACATTTTGACAGTCCAAAAGCATTGACTGTGTGATGAAGCCTTTTAAAATAACCCTATCTATAATTGATGCTATGATTGCGACATGGTGGCTCAGTAGTTAGCTCTGTCGCCTCACAGCAAGAAGGTGGCTGGTTTGAATCCGGGGTAGGTCAGTTGGCATTTCTGCGAGAAGTTTGGATGTTCTTCCAGTGTTCGCGTGGGTTTTCTCCGGGTACTCCAGTTTCCCTCTCAGTCCAAAAACATGCGCTATACTGTAGGTGAATTCAATAAGCTAAACTGGCCCTCGTGTATGTTTGCGAATGAGAAAGTGTATAGGTGTTTTCCAATGCTGGGTTGCGTCTGGAAGGGCATCTGCTGTGTAAAACATATGCTGAAAAATTTGGCGGCTCATTCCACTGTGGCCACCCCTGATTGATAAAGGGACTAGGTCCAAAGGGAAATGAATGATGCTATGGCATATTATATAGTAATAATCACCCAAGCAACAGTACTGTTTTCCTAAATTTCAGCACGAACGTGATACTGATTTTAGTCAATAGTTCAACAAATCAAAAGTAAAAGCTGATGGAGTTACATTTCAGCTAAAATATTCTCAATTATTTTCTTTTTGCCAACAGAAATGGTTCCAAACTAAGCTGAAGCAAACCATTTGTGCATCTCAGAGTGACACTGACTGCAGTGTTTAGTCTTGAACAAATCAATCAGTGACTCAATAATCCATTTATAATCACTTATAAATGAATCAGCTGTTTTCAATGAATGATTCAATGAATTTCACATTGAACCAGGCACTTACTGCCATCAACTTCCAGTTTTAGAGTCAAATTTATTTAGTCATGACAAGCCAAAAAACACACTCAGCTAAAATTACTTTTTCATTGTTAAATTACATTAGTATTGGCCAGCAGCTAGCTTTCTGCAACTCTCACATGGTTGCCCACTGAAACTGACCTGCACCAGGTCAGTACCTGGATGGGAGACTACATGGGAAAACTAGGTTGCTCCCGGAAGTGGTGTTAATGAGGCCAGCAGAGGGGCGCTCAACCTGTGGTCTGTGTGGGTCCTAACACCCCAGTATAGTGAATAGGGACTCTATACTGCTCAGTGACCGCCGTCTTTCGGATGAGATGTTAAACCAAGGTCCTGACTCTCTGTGGTCGTTAAAAATCCCAGGATGTCCTTCGAAAAGGAATAACGGTTAACCCCGGCATCCTAGTCAAATTTGCCCACTGGCCTTTGTCCATCAAGGCCTCCGAACCATCCCCATATCATAATTGGCTTCATCACTCTATCTCCTCTCCACCATTCAGCTGGTGTGTGGTCTGGCGCAATATGGCATTCAGGTGGATGCTGCACACTGGTGGTGGATGAGGAGATTCC